>NC_067123.1:41231526-41280004 GCF_021347895.1 Acanthochromis polyacanthus | reverse complement strand
GGGGGTAATTAAAAAGGCAGGTAGAGCAGGCAGGGCAACAGTGATGCAGAAAATTGAGTAGAAATTAGAGATAAGTAACATAAATAAACAAGGACAAATATACAGACAAATGTAGAACAAATAATAAAATAAGAATAAAAAACAGAATGGAAAAAAGAATAAACACACCTTAGAAACACACTAGTGCAAACACAGATGGATTGTAGCTCCACCTACTGGACAGATGCAGAATAACAGAAGAAATGCACAAACTGGAAGATCAAGGCCGAGGCTGTAGGGCGGGACAGGATTTTAAAATTACACGGTTTGAACGTGAAGCAGCAAGAAACAGAAACAAAACGGAAGTTAGCAGATGTCCAGTGAGGACCCTGAGGCAGAAGACCTGAGACAGGTCCTTAGAGCTGCTCCACCGACCTTACTCTACCCCACCCAACCCTACTATACCCTACCTACCCCTCCTATCCCTTCTACCCTACCATACTATACCCTACTATAATCCTACTGTACTCTACTCTCCCCTACTCTCAGTAGTACATTTGGATAACAGGGTCTGCTCAGTGAAACTATGAATTGGAAGTTGCAGTAGTTAATTATAGGATGACAAGAACGAAGAGAAACACAGCCTTGATTTGCATGACTTGGAAAAGACAGTCAGTGAAAACGGAATAAATGATTCTGTCAGCAGAGTGTTTAAGACCAAAGAAAAGTGATGCAGGAGATCACACCCTTCAAACACCCATTCTCTGCAGTGCATACAACACGCTTAGTCTCTCATAACATGCTTTCACAACATGAAAACACATTTGAGGAGTGTTTCACATCAGAAATATTGCCCCAACGAAATGTGAAATCAAATGTCACGTTGCAGAAAAAACTCACCAGACACGTTTATTTATTTAGTAAAGGTATTACTCACGTAAGAGGAGCATGGACAGGTGATGACACGGATAGCCACACCTTTAAGAGAACGGCCATACATGTAGACTATGTCCTCATGAGGCTCTTATGCCACCTTACACCAGCAGAACTTTAATGAAAGCTGTAGGATTCTCACTGGAGGACGACCTTCTGGGAGCAGTGAAGGACAGAGAGCATCCCAACGTCAACCACTGCAGAGGTTGACGTTGGGATCCATTCTGAGTATTGGGTCATTTTGATAGAATTTAGTTTGTTTTTCTTGTAAACAATAAAACTCATTAGTGTGTGTTTGTGTCTGTCTGATGCAGCCACACCTTCAGAAACACAGACAAGATTTTTACACAAATATTTCATGATAATATCTGAGACTGTGTCAAATTTTAAGGGTGCTGAAAACTTTTTTCCACCTCTGTGTATTTGAAATGCAAGTCAAGAAGAATAAAATACATATAAACAACAGACTGGTCTTCTAAGCAGTCAGTATAATTTCAGAAGTGAGTTTAAGATCCAGATTGAACTACAGTTAGCTTTTTTTATACATTCTGTCCTGTTATTAGTGTGTGTGTGTGTGTGTGTGTGTGTGTGTGTGTGTGTGTGTCTGTGTGTGTGTGTGTGTGTGTGTGTCTGTGTGTCTGTGTGTGTCTGTGTGTGTGTGTGTGTGTGTGTGTGTGTGTGTGTGTGTGTGTGTGTGTGTGTGTGTGTGTGTCTGTGTGTCTGTGTGTGTCTGTGTGTGTGTGTGTGTGTGTGTGTGTGTGTGTGTGTGTGTGTGTCTGTGTGTGTGTGTGTGTGTGTGTGTCTGTGTGTCTGTGTGTGTCTGTGTGTGTGTGTGTGTGTGTGTGTGTGTGTGTGTGTGTGTGTGTGTGTGTGTGTGTGTGTCTGTGTGTCTGTGTGTGTCTGTGTGTGTGTCTGTGTGTCTGTGTGTGTCTGTGTGTGTGTGTGTGTGTGTGTGTGTCTGTGTGTCTGTGTGTGTCTGTGTGTGTGTGTGTGTGTGTGTGTGTGTGTGTGTGTGTGTGTGTGTGTGTGTCTGTGTGTGTGTGTGTGTGTGTGTGTCTGTGTGTCTGTGTGTGTCTGTGTGTGTGTGTGTGTGTGTGTGTGTGTGTGTGTGTGTGTGTGTGTGTGTGTCTGTGTGTCTGTGTGTGTCTGTGTGTGTGTGTGTGTCTGTGTGTGTGTGTGTGTGTGTGTGTGTGTGTGTGTGTGTGTGTGTGTGTGTGTACTTGTTTCTGCTATACCGGTGGGGACTTTGACCTGACTATTTGCTATAAAGGTGGGGACTTGTCTTACGGTGGGGACCTAAAATGAGGTCCCCATGGGTGGCAATACCGTTTTCTTGGCCATATTGTTGTTAATAAAAAATGTAAAAGTGCAAAAATGTTTGTTTAGGGTTAGGCATTGATTTGGTGATGGTTAAGGTTAGGGTTAGGGTAAGGGTTAGGAGTTAGATATGAATGGGAGTCAATGGTAAGTCCCCACCGGTATAGAAAAACAAACATGTGTGTGTGTGTGTGTGTGTGTGTGTGTGTGTGTGTGTGTGTGTGTGTGTGTGTGTGTGTGTGTGTGTGTGTGTGTGTGTGTGTTTTTGTACTTGCTACATGGTGAGTACCATTTTCTGCATTTAACTATCAAAGTGAGGACATTTTTACAAAGTGAGGACATTTTGGCCGGTCCTCACTTTGAAACAGCCATGTTTGAGGGTGAACACTTGTTTTTAGAGAACAGCTATGAATTGAGGTTTGGTTAGGGTTAGGGTAAGGATTAAGTTTAGGCAATCAGTTGTGATGGTTAAGGTTAGGATAAGGCTCTAGGAAATGCATTACGCCTATGGATGTCCTCACTAAGATAGAAGTACAAACATGTGTGTGTGTGTGTGTGTGTGTGTGTGTGTGTGTGTGTGTGTGTGTGTGTGTGTGTGTGTGTGTGTGTGTGTGTGTGTGTGGGAGAATGAATGACCAGAGGTGTGTTTAGCTCCACCTAGAGGAGATCAGAGAGTTTAACTCCACCTGGCTGAGGAAGGCCAACAGTTTCTGACCGTGTTGCTCCATGAAGGAACTACATCTTCTTAAAGACTCTTTAGTTTAAAGCTTTGTTATTTATTTCAACTTCTCTGTAATCCATCAACAATAAATGGGACCGACTGGATCCTCTTCCATTAATCTTCATCTGCATGTGTCCAGACTAAACCCAGCTCAGCCATCGGTCCAGCAGCAGACTGAAGGGTTTGGTGAAACTGCTGCTACAGTAAAGATGGAGATCGCTGTCATTCTTTTATTGTTCACTCATGAGTGAAAATATAACATTTGTCAGTTCATTAAATAAAGATTTCAAGTTGTTAAAATGAGAAATCAGCTCAACTTTGAGACTAATCTGATGTTCTCTGTGAAAAAATGCCTCATGGAACAGACCATTACGACCACGGCAACAGCTGCTATGGCAACCACAGAAGCTCCACCCACATCTGGAACCACAGCGTCTACAGCTACAACTGTTCCATCAACAACCACAGAAGCTCCATCCATGACAGCTTTAACAACTGCAGCAGGTTTTCCAACCACAGCCATGTGCATTTATTACATTTCTTCTTCTCTATCATCCATTTATCCCATCATTTATCTCCTTTATGTCTCTTATTTTAAACCTTTATTCACAAAGGACCAGCTCCACGGTGACAGTTCTGTTTCCTGCTGTGTTCCTCTGAGAGCAGTGAAGCTCAGAGACCATCTGACCTTCATGTAAACTCCCCACCAGGACCAGCTCTGCTCACTAATACATTCTTATACGTATGTGTTGAGAGTTTGTCAGATTGCAGCAGACTATGAGACGCATTTCTCCACTCGGACTCTTCTGAATGTTCTGTAGTCGTCATTTTGAAGTGTTCTGTTGTTTGGTCCCTGAAAGACTCATAATAATTAAAATATGGAATGAAAAGAGTTAGATATCTCGCTCATCTCATGGAATTATTAGGAATTATTTTGAACAAACAACAAACCCTGAAGCGTTCCAGTCAGTAGTACATGTAATACTGTAATTAAAAAAGGGTATTTACTGCAACAATAGTCCAGTTTAGAGTCGTTTTCCTCTAATTTTTCATTTATAACCACAGGGTTTTTCAAAGCTGTTATCTGTTTTTCTCTCAGCAGGATGACACAAAAACTACCCGCTGAGTTTCAGGAAACTTTGTGGTGTGGAAAAGTTTGGATGAAGGAAGAAGATCTGCATCATTTTATTGAATGAAGCTCCACAGAGCTCTGGCATCGTCCGCCCTCTTTAAGTTTCCTTTCATTTAACAAACGATCACGCTAACACACAAACCCACAGTTGGCCAATTTTGACTTAAAATTACTTTTTTAAAAAAAGCTGAGAAATGATCTTCTGCACAGCGATGCCTCTTGCACATCATCTTACTGTCTTTTGGCAGCTGTGTCATTTCCAATCCAAAAAAACCAACTTGCTGGTTGAATAAATATGACTTTAGGTCAAAACTTGAATAATTTTGGGCTTGAGTGTACAAAGGTGAATGTCGTGAAGATTAAACCTGAATGATGAGTGTTCTGGTGTAAACCTGTAGGCAGAGAACAGATCCGGATGTGGGAAGTGTTTTGCCCAGCAGGGTGTGCTGAAGCTCCTCTGATGCTCCTGGAGGTTCAACATTCCACCTTTACTGTATGTGAGCTTATTTTTAAACACAGAATCAAATGTTGTTTTATTTATTTCCACTCTCTATCAGAACGGTCCACTAATGAGCTGCTGAACAGAACCAGAGTCCAGACACTGGAATAACAGGAAGAAGAAGAAATGTTCAGTCACATGAAGTCAGACAAGAATCGATTTCATGAAGAAGCACCAATCAGAGAGCGACCAAACGTTCCCTGGTAGAGGGAATGTAGAAGCAGTTCTCATTTCAAATCTACAATCATCAGACAGCTTTAAAACATTACAGACAGGTGAAGTAAATAACGCTAATTGTCCTGTTAAAATCCAACCTTCTGCTGGGATTCTGGGTCCTGCTGTCATTTTTCAGAGTTCCAACCCAAACATTTCTGCAGACCAAACCAAACAGTGAACAGCTGTCTGCCACACTGCGATAAACGCTCAGGAACAGCAACGAGCTAAAGGAGTAAAACCAGCATCCAGAACTCCAAGAGTTCCCACCTGGACGATGAGGTGAACTTTAATCTGGATGTAGAGATGGAAGCTTCTGAACGTGGTTAACACAAACATGTTCAGAGAGTCACCAGAAACAACATGAACAACAGAAGTATTTGTTTGAAAGGAGAAAATGTTAAAAAAGAATCACTATTTTCTGAAAACAATCAACAAGGATGTGGTCAGAAGGAAGACCACTGCTGACCTCCAGCTAGAGATGAATGCTTCTAGATCAGAACCTGAGAAGGTCTCCAGAAGGACCAGAAGCAAAACTGGAGGAGCAAGAGCTGCTAAGAAGACATTACTGAGGTTTCAAACATCCCAAAAAAATTATCCAGGGAGTAAAGACACTGGACCGGAGATGACCGGAAGAAGCTGCTCAGGACGGACGAGTTTGAACTCTTTAGTCACCGTCGTCGTGTTTCTGTCTGCAGAAAAGGGAAAACAAATGCTCCTCTATGGCTATTATTCCATGTAAATACTCAGTAATCATAATAATTATAATTATAGCAGCCTTCATAGAACAGCGTTCACAAGCAGCTTTGACAGTTAAAAATGAACACAGACAATCAGACAAGATGTAAGAGACGAGTCAGTGCAGTCATTAAAATAAATAGTAAAAACGACAACAAATTAAATGAATAATTAACTAGACTAGCAACTCAAACAAGGAAACTAGGCAGTTTGAAAACTAAAGAACAAGATTGAGGGTTAAATTAAGGCAAGGGCAACAATGATGAAAGAAACTGAGTGAAAAACAAGGAAATGGAGATAAATAACATAAAATCAAACAAACAGGGATAAATAGAGACAAATGTAGACTGACTCTGCAGGTCGGATCTCCTCAGGACGGTGGTTCCTGACGGAGAACCTTCAGAAGGATCCACCAGAAGATGTGGATCAGAGAGGGTCAGCAGATGGAAATGCATGGATGTGAGGATGTTCTGGCTGATGTCCTGGATGTAACCGGATCACTGCTGTGTTACTCTCTGATGATACCTCCTCATGGAAGTTCACACATCTGAACACATCTTCTCCTTCCAGCTGATAAAATAAAGCTGCCTCCCTGCTGCAAACTTTAACATTCACTAGATTAACTCATTGTGACACATTCTTGGTCATTTACTGCTTTTTAAAGGTGAAAATATCTTCCATTTATCACTAAAAAGACAAAAAAAATAAAATTACACACAATCTCATGTAAATTTAAGCTGGAAGTTCAATTTTGATTTTGAAGATTGTATTTTTACAAGAGTTCATTTTCCCTTTTAGCTTTAAATACTATATGTATCTGGTTACTGAAATTAAAAAAGGCATGAAGAATATCAGACGTGTTATCTGAATAAAATGATATTTAGTTTAATATTGAGGTTTTAAACTGAAAGTTAATTATTCCTAGGATTTCTGTGCTCTATTTCTCACTTATTTCTCACTGGAGACTCTAAGAAAAACTGGATTTATGTGTAAAACTCTATTAAAATCATAATTTCTTATTTATGTGGAGAATAACTCACAGAACTTAAATGTTAGTTTTGATCTATTCCTGCTGGTGTCCACTAGAGGCTCATCCTACAGCTTAGCGTGTTTGTTTTAACATACAGAAACATGTTCTACACGTGTTCTTATCAGAGAAATGACTCCTTCCATGCCACTGGTGTACGTCTGGTTGTGTTTTTGACGTCTTATCTGAACCATGGGAACACTGACATCGTGTTTGGAGGCTGACCGAGGCGACACATGGAACTAAAGCTTTTCTCTGTTTGACGGCCTTTAAACTGAAAACATTTAAGAACAGACTGAATACCAGATCTGATGTCAATCACTGGTTCTGTCACCAAGTAGCAGTCAATCGACACGGAAAGACAAATGTTGAAAAGCTGTCGTTTAATTAGACATAACATAAATTAAAAAAATTAATAAAGGCATTTCAACGAGCCCTTTTTGTTGGATTTAGTGATATTCTAAATTCATACACCAGATCTTTTTTTTTATTAGCACAAAAAATGGATTTAAGCCTCCATGAATGTTAATGTCTTCTCTGTAATTTTTACACTTTGAGGGCCGGATTGGACCCTCTGGATCCTGTCATAAACCCCTAAAGATTCTGAGCTTCTTGGTGTAACTGAGAAGCAGCGACTGACTTATCTTAGAATAGAAGGAAAGCTTCAGACTGGTGGAGATTACCGATGTCATAGTTTATGTGCAGCAATAAATTGTACAAACAGCGATCTGGCAGCTCTCCAGATATTTAGATTCTTTATACGAGGTGCGGCTGTGAAATAACAATACTAGTTCATGCAAATTTCACCTGGAGGCACTGGTTCCAGATCAAAGGGAGAGAATAAATTATGGAATCTTTCAGAGGGCTTTCACCACACATTTAAAACCACACGTTTGTTTTAAACCCACAGTGAGCTAGTGGTCAGCACTTTCGCCTTGTGGCAAGAAGACCCCGGTTCAAATCCCGGTCTGGGATCTTTCTGCATGGAGTCTGCATGTTCTCCCTGTGCATGTGTGGGTTTTCTCCGGGTACTCCGGCTTCCTCCCACAGTCCAAAACTAGACGAGCCCCCAGTAGAGGGCAGAACCATGCCCATGCATGATACTCTGTATCAATTTTGATCATCCTATGTATCTCCCTTCCTACTTGATCTGCTGACCTCTAACTCCACAACTGACCAGGGGACCTTAGACTGATCTTCAGTGCCAAGTTTGATTATCCTGACTTCAGCACTTGCAGAGATGTCTGACCGGACATAGACACATACATACTTACCCAGCCAGATACCGAAGCGAATGCAGTAACCCCGCTGACGTACGTCAGGCGTGGTTATACATGCTGAGGTTAATTGATAACTCTAAATTGTCCGTAGGTGTGAATGTGAGTGTGATTGTGTGTCTGTATATGTAGCCCTGTGACAGACTGGTGACCTGTCCAGGGTGTCCCCTGCCTTCACCCGAGTCAGCTGGGATAGACTCCAGCACCCCCCATGACCCTAGTGAGGATAAAGCGGTGGATAGATGATGGATGGATTTATTTCTATCTAGACTTTGTGTGATGCTGCAACAATCAAGAAATTTAGAACATCTTCAGGTGAACTGCAGGCAGTGTTTCCTCAGAACAGAGAGGAGATGATGAGAGAGACTGAAAGGAAAATAAAACCTACTGGAGCAGTACAGTAAACGTTGTTGTCTCCTTTTTGTCTCGAAGGACAATGGACTGCATCAGGAATGTCAGTGTGATTGATTGGAGCAGCGTCGACTGTGACTGAAGAGTCCAATTCTGGAGTGGCAGTCTTTATCGCAGTGCTTGCATGTAAAGGCGCTTTTTGGTGCGGTTACAGATGCTACTCTCGCTTTTCGCCGCTCCCTTCTATCTTGCCAGCACGGCACTAAATGTAGCAAGAAGCTAAACGTAGCAACACGCTAAACGTAGAACGGCCCATGAATGTAAGCAGAGCAGCATGATGTCAGTAGTTGTTGGAGGATACATTCAGCATGGTGAAACATCCTTCACAGTTAAAAAAGCAGAATTTCTCTTATAGCATATTTTACAGAATCTGGAAAAAGAATCAAAATGTGCAACATTTTTATAGGTGCCCACATTCAGTACTGTGAAAAACGTTGAATTTGTGAAGTTAATTAGCTACATATCCACATGTTGAGTTTTATTCCAGTAGTGGAAACACCTTTGGGCATTTGGACAGATGTTGAACATGTTGATTCCAGGTTTCTCAGATTTTTGTAAAATAAATTATCATAGAAATCCATCTGTTTTGTGATTTATGGAACTATAACTGCGTCAAACTGCAGAGAAGGTTCTATTTCTAATCATGCTCTCTATTTATAGAGAGGCAGCACTTTATACTGAAAAAAACGAGTCCACAGTGAGAAAAACTGCTCAGTGTTCAGAGGTTAAATAAATGAAACTGAAACTGTTACTTCCTGACTAGATTTTCCAAATGACACCAGCAGGTTGTTGAGTTGCTGCAGGAACAAACCAAAGTGTCAGAATCTGAGAAAAGTTCCTCAGGATGACAAAAACAACGAGTTTCCCTTCAGGGCACGACTAACCCTGTCAGACTCCATCAGCCTGACTCCCAGCAATGAAAACTGAACTGCATTCTCAGTTCCACTTTGAGGAAAACTCTTTTCTGAAGGATTACATGTGTCTATGATGTCCAAATACTGCATGTAGAAGATAGACAGAGTGGTCCCAAAAGACTAAATGACCAAACTTCAAACTCTGTACGCGTCCATCTTTTACACACAGTCTGTAGTGACCTATAACAAATACATTTCAGATCCAGATCCCTCCTTTTCAGGAATCCGATAATGAATTAGATGAGGGGAGCTGGTCACCATGGCAACCTAAAAGTGGAGGAGAACTTTCAAGCTAGTTGTGAAAGACTCGTATCTGTAACTGTGCTAATTTCAAAATCCGAACCAAGCCTCTAACATGTAGTTATCATGTCAACCATCCATCATCTAAACATCACTGCAGTCTGTCCCAGCTGACTGAGGGAGAAGGTTCACCTGGACAGGTAACAGTCTATCACAAGGTTACACATAGAGACAAACAATCACACTCACATTCACACCTACGGACGATTTAGAATCACCAATGAACCTCAGCATGTTTGTGGACTGTGGGAGGAAGCCGGAGAACCTGGAGAAAACCATTCAGGAGAACATGGAGACTCCATGCAGGAAGATCCCAGGAAGGCCGGGACACAAATCATGGATCTTCTCGCTGTGAGACCTAACCCTAACCCGAACCAAGCTACCATTCAGGCCTCTTGTCAACCAAAACCTAATATTTCTCTGAAGCTAACAAGACAGAGAGTGAAAACAGAACTTAGGTCTCTGAATAAAGGTCCCAAACCCCAGCCTCCAGGATGAAAACCATGTTCCTGACCTGATTCTTCATCTTCCCTAGTCCTACTTTCTTATGGCTTTTCCAAAATGGAAGCTTTTCCTACGACATCCCAGTCTGACCTTTCAATGAGAACAAATATGTCTGTTTTAAACCACAAATGAGAACAGATTTAGTTGCACAACATACATGTTTTCAGGGAAACATGACTGAGTTAGCATCAGTCCTCCTCAGACTGTTTACTGAAGGTTTTATGGAGGAAATAACCAGTGGTGTCATTAATGACCAGCTCTTAAAACGGTTGCATTTGTCAGCTCTATACTTGTCTACACGCTGCTGGTAAATGACAACACCAGCTCGTTCAGGTGGAACCTCTGTGCACACCAACATTCGACACGTGCACCACGATAAAACTTTGACTCTGCTTGAATTAGAAACTAAAACTAGAACGTTTTACGTGGCTTTTTATGGTTTGTGTTGTCACTGTTTCAATGCTGTGCAGAAGATGTTTATAGGTAGAGGTGGAGAGTCAGGGTTCTTTACGAAACCACTGAGAACCATCTACTTCATGACTTACCTCCAAAACTCATTATCTGCAGGATCTTTTCTTTCAGAGCACAGGTTAGCTTTCCTAATTTAATCATGCCTTTAAAGTCCTTCCAGAACAATAGGTGAGAGCCATCATACTGATCATAATCATCTGTCATCCAATACCAACCAGGAAGGGTTGAAACGACAAATATCACCCAGCAAAGTTAAAAACCAAAACTATGTCACTCAACAAGTTGTCTTATGGGCCACTGTTACGGAGAAAATGTCAAACTAACAGATACATATCTGGGCACACGTTCAACCATAATTAGATAACTCCCTAATCAAAGTCAGATTTACCTTCATGAAGACGTCACCATACCTGTCCTCTGCTTTTATAGTGACTGCAGGACTGACTGGAAGACTCTGCTGAGGAAGGAGAAAGATACGGACACGAAGGAAGAAGTTAGAATCACAGCATCCATCAACGGAGGACACGAGTCAGGCTGAGGCCAACCTGTAAGTGATGACATATACTCTGCTCCTCTGAACTCTTTTAGCAGTTGTTATTACCAAATGAAGAGAGTCTGTCTAAAAACTACAGATGTTACTAAAGCTATGAAGTGCAACGCCCTAAAATTAGCCAGAAACTGTCACTGGAACAACCCAATTATAACACAGTACTCGCCTTACAAGAACAAACTTGTGTTCTGCTGTTACATCCTGCTAAAGTACATCATTTCTCAGTAATTATATTGTAGTGGAACAGCTGTAAAATTGATCCTATTTCTAAGTAAACTCCCAGCATTCGTACATTAGATGGAATTAAACAATGAGGACTTGAATATAATAAATAAACAGTGAATATGTACCAGGTTAATCTGGGTAAAAGATCATTTAATGACAAATTTAAACAGCTTTAAATTTCACATTTTCTGTTTTTTTTTATAAGGCAACACAAACACATACATGCATTAATATTATTATATTATTATGTAATTACACTCTTAAGTTCCTGATATTTAAATAACTGATCTTATTTAAATCCTAACGTCTGGTTCTTTTTACTTTTATTGTGTATTTTAATTGTAAAGAATTTAGCAACTTTGGTTTTGAAAAGTGCATATATGTGTATATCTGTGAGTTTTTTTCATTTGGTGAAAAGTGGGCCGGAGGTTAAAGGGTTCAACATTTAAACTTTTCCCAAATTCATCATCAGTTCCAGAAACATGGTGACAGATGAAGCAGAACAGTAAAGAAAAGTCCCAGAGGGAAGAAACCAAATAATTCAGCTCATTAGCCTGAATGAGACGGGAATGTTGGGTGATGAGACCATAAACAAGGTTTTCTTTAATTGATTTGGGATCTGCCCACTGGAAAATCTCCAGTGTCTAATTCCAGTTTTAACAATTTTCTAGAAATGTAAGTGTCATTTATTCAACCATATTAGAGATTTTTGTAAATCCAAAGGTTGGAAGTAAGAGAAGATGCAGACATTTATTGAGTTTACTGTTGGAAGACTTCCTCTAATGCTGATGATTGAAAACCAAGAAGTAAGTTAAACTCATGGAATAAAATTTTTCTACACAGAAATAAGTCCAGCTCAATATTTCAGTCTCTGTTTAATAACAATCTCCTCCAGCCTCTGTGCTTCTGGTTTTTGAAGCTTTCAGTTTCCTGTTGCTTTCATTGATGCTCTTCTCTGATGTTTTATTGCTGCTGTTTCTTATAAAGTATCATGAAACTCTGATTTTCAAGCTACTATAGAGGAAAATGTGATATAACATGTATTATTTGAATCCCACTGAAGGTTAGTAGATGGAAACACATCTGAGTCCAGTGACTCCAGAGATTTATACAGCGATGGCATCTGGATCAGTCTTTAGTTAGAGTTCTTCTAGTTAGCATTCAAACTTCATTTACTACCTTCATCAAGCTTGTTTTAGAGTTTTTTCTGCCTGATTCCCTTCAGAGAAGCGTTGTCCTGTCTTCTCTCTGAGGAGGGTTTGTTTGTGGACCAGGAGCTAAACTTCTGTCTCTGCTGTTGTATCTTTTTTAAATAATACAATTATGAATTTTTCACTGAGATATAAAGTCCTGCATCTCTATGGAAACAGAACAACTATGAACAGAAAGAGAGAAAACTGAAAACTATCTTCTGTGCAGAATGACACAGCTGTAATGTCATTACCCATAAAAACAACTAAAATTACTTCTAATGATGCTGAAAACACAAACTGGAACCAACATGTTCTCACAGGTGGTGTTCCTGATGCTGGGAAAATGGGGAATTGTAGTGAGTTTTGATGAGATTTTCTAATTTTCAGCTCAGATTTGGATATTTTTCCTGATTGAACGGCATGTCACACTCGATCAGTTCAACACAAACCCAACAGCTGGAAGTTTGATGATTAATTTAAAGTTTCTGCTGATAAATTGTGTCATTTTGGATGTGAAAATAGAGAAAGTTAAGTTCTGTTAACAGCTAAGAGGGAAACAGAAACTCAGCTGCTCCATTTATTGGAAGTCAGTTTTCAGCTACAGAGGTGGAAAAAAGCATTAAGACCCTTTAAAGTTTACACAGTCTCAGATATTATCATGAAAAATTTGTGTAAAAATCTTGTCTGTGTTTCTAAAGGTGTGGCTGCATCAGACAGACACAAACACACACTAATGAGTTTTATTGTTTACAAGAAAAACAAAGTAAATTCTATCAAAATTACCCAATACTCAGAATGTCTGACTTTTATAGAACCAATCAGTTTAAAGTCCTTAATGTCTTATTTTGGATTTGTTTAATATTATAACTGTGACTGGATAAAAGTGATTCTCTCTGTGTGATATGCAGATGGAGTGTTTCTCCACCGCTGTAGATGTTGCATTTTAAAAGCTCTGAAAAACTGTCAGACACACAGAGTTTAGTAAATAATGACAAATAGAAGCTCTCTCCAGGTGTCAAAACACAGCTTCATCAGGTGACATGCTTCATCTCTGGTTTCTGCTCTCCGTGCATCACTTCCTCAGATCACTGTCGCGCGTTCAGCTCAATTAACAGCCAATCACTTGTGGTGTTCTTGCATCAGTGCGTGCACAGCAATTACACAACAATGAGGCCCTGATCCAACACTCAGACAACAATGGAATGAGTGACAGTGCAGAGACACACATGAAATCAGTGATAGTTCCTCTGCCCTGAGGCCTTCAGCAGGAAGCTCCTCCCCCTGAGCTCTGCAGGACACACCTGAGACAACCTGTGCAAATTTCCCTGCTCTTACCTGCTGTGCCTTTAAGAGACAGCGTCATTGCGTCACGTTCATCTCCCCATGACATGCGCACTGCTCAGTAGGTATTCAGTACGCAGAGGGAGCCACAACCGTGAGACGCATCTCGTGGACCTTTGTGTGTTTGTGCTTATTTGTGTGTAAATGCCTATGTAAGTATTCCAAATGCTTGTTATCTATGTGTTATAAGTAAATCCACCTTACAGAGAGTGATTTCGCTGTGCCAAAGCGCATTTATGTTCTCTACTAAAGTTAATTGATTTGCCTCGCTCTGTCCGCCATTGAACACGAGGGCCGCAGTTATGAAACCTCTGTCGTCAGTTGGCGGCCCTCTGGCGCGCCCTTGTGGACACTAAGCGCAATTGCAGCCATGTTTATTGCTATTAACCTATGCCTGTATAACTGTGTGTTCATAATGATAGGCCTGTTATATGACCGTGTATTCGTCATTATCATTGCACACTTATACCTGATGTGCTCATTGGTGTGTAACACATTTATTCATTGTTCTTTATAGGAAACCGTATACAGATACATAAACATACACCCACGCATATACACTCATACTCACTTATCTTCCACTCACTGTCATACCTGGATGTATATAGCTTCCTATTTGGATACAATAAAGAGGATTTCTTCATCAAAATCTCTGGATCAGCTGCAGTCTTTCTGACAGAAGACTTAGGCCAGACTTGTGTAAAGCCAGCATACAGTGTCATAATATCCACAAGTGGTCCTTCGAGCCGGATTTACACGAGCTGCGCCATGGCCACATCCAGAGACTTCTATGATGAGCAACGACTACCTAGTCCCCGTCCTAGGAGAGTGCGGCACATTCCCGGACATCTGGAGGACTATGAGCTGGGTTACTCGACAAATCTTCAGCTATCCACAGAAAGGCAGCTATTACCCCCCTCCACAAGGTATGTAGTGCCACAGAGTCCCGAGAGATGGTCAACACCTGTACTTGGTCAGCCAGTGGAGAATACAGAGGTCAGAATGCAACACTTAGAGGCACGTTGGCAGGCCATAAGCCAACAGATGAGAGATCTGGAAACCGAGATGAGTGAGGTCAGGCTGACGTCATATCCAAGGAGCGCCTATGCCCGCCCACACTATCCCTATAGCTATGCTGCACAGCCAAAGCAGTACGCTAGCCTCCCTCAGTTAGAGAGAATCAGCTCATCACCAACTCCCAGCCATGCTCAAGTAGTCAGATCCCCCACATGGCTTCAGGAACAATTTCCCATTCCACTGCAACAACCGCTGCCTACTCAAATACAGAATCCACCTCCTGGACTCCTTGTTACACCTCCGCAGCCCCCTACAACAGTGGCACCTGTTTCAGCACAAGGGACAGCTCCAGTCACCACTGCAGTGCTCACAGCATCACTCCCTGCTGCTGCCCAAGCTCTATCGACACAGCCTGAGGAGCATTGGCCTCCGCCTCCTCCTCCTGTAGATGAAGCTACTGCTGCACTGCTACCGCCACTGTATGATCCTACCCTCCCATGTGCATATGCACAGCCTGCAACTATCCCCAATGAGTCAATCTTTATTGCACCCAGGTACCCCCAAACCTATGCTGTACCCTCCGATTTTCAGCCTGTGACCCAGAATACACATCCTGCTGTATACACATCCTACGCAACGCCGCCACCTGTAGCTCCTGTCAGTCAGCTCAGTCAACCTCCCATCAGCATAAATGCACCCAACATGATTGAGATGGCTATAGCTTCATCATTCGGCATCCCCAAGCCAAAGCTATCCATCTTCAGCTCAGGGAAGGAGAGCGACTTCCTCATGCTTAAGAAAGGTCTAGACAGTGTGCTTGCCCCTCACAGCCATTTAACTGAAGACTACAAATACCAAGTTCTTCTAGACCACCTGCGGTTCCCTGCAGCAGTCCAGATCGCTAAGAAGTACATAAACAGTATTACTCCATACACCAGTGCCATGACCGCCCTCCAATTGAGATACGGCCAACCCCGACAGCTAGTTCAGGGGGAACTCAAAGCGATCCTGAATGCTTCTCCAGTAAAATCAGGCGATTATCAGGGCATTGAGGATTTTGCAGCCGCAGTTGGTACACTTGTGGGCATGCTTAGCACTATCGATGGCCCATCCTCATCAGAGCTGTGTTGTGGATCACACGTCGACACTTTGCTTAGCAAGTTACCTCCCAACTTCAGAGATTCCTTTGCTGAGTATTGCTTTAACAGAGGAATAATTCAAAGTGGCAGTAACAAAACCTACACTCTGCCTGACTTAGCTGAGTGGCTAGAGCGGAAAGTACAGACCCTACAGGTTTCTCGCCGTGTAGGCACAAGTTTCACTGAGTCCTGTCATGCAGACTGCAGGGAGAAGAGACCAAATCGACAGCCAAAACCGAAGTCTACCGCAGTGCTACTTGGAAGTAATCAGAGACCAGAGCTACCCACTACACACTCAGTCTCTACTACTCTACAAACCACGAAGCGGGAAAGATTTAAACCCTACTGTCCATACTGCAATAATCAGGAACATTATCTAAACGCATGTGCAGAGTTCACAAAACTCACAAGTGAAGCCAAAGCAGCCTGGATTAAAGAGAAGAAGAAATGCTGGAGATGTGGCAGAGGACATTTGCCGGCTGGCTGCACACTCAAGAAACCTTGCTCTACATGTGGGGAACAACACCTTCCTGTACTGCATGAAGTAGCCCTCACTGAAAATATACTGACTGTAAGTACCACTCAAAGTGTTGTATACTTTGATCAGGCAACTCACTCAGGCAAAGTAATGTTAAAAGTTGTCCCAGTCCGTCTTCATAATGGGAGAAAATGCATTGACACATATGCTGTATTGGATGACGGCTCTGAACGTACGGTCATCCTGCCTGCAGCTGTTCGTCAGCTAGGCCTCAAGGGACAGCAGGAGGTCTTATCGCTGAGAACCATCAGACAGGAAATAGTGCAGTTAAAGGGAGCCACCGTGTCATTCAAAGTGTCAACACAAACGAAGAAGGGACTGAAATACAACATTCACTGTGCTTTCACCGCAACTGAGTTGAACCTTGCCGAGCAGTCATGTTCAGTTGAGCGCCTGCAGAGTAGTTATCACTATTTAAAGGACCTTCCTTTACCGTCCTTTACCAAAGTCAAGCCCATGGTCCTCATCGGATCAGATCATCCGCACCTTATCACGCCTAAGCAACCAGTTCGAAGCGGTCCCATTGGTGGTCCCGTAGCTGTATGCACCGCCTTAGGGTGGGCAGTACAGGGACCAGCCAGCTTTCTACAACAGCCTCCACTTGAAAGTAGCTGTCTTCACTTAGCGGCACTGTCCCCTGCAGAGGAGCTGCATCAACACGTGGAGAGACTCTGGCAAATAGACACACTACCATTCCGCTCCGCCAAAGAAGTTACACGTTCTGGAGAAGATAAAGCAGCTCTGGAACAACTGGAGCAGAACAGCGTTCGGGTCACCCTTGAGGGCGTGAGTCGCTATGCTGTCCCACTTCTGCGTAGAAAGAGTTCTCCCATTCTAAAGGCCTTGCCTAATGCTGTTATGCCACTCCTCAGAGCTACAGAGCGCCGTCTCTCACACAATCCTGAACAGCTTTCTGTCTACAATGAGGAAATTCACAAACTGGCGGAGTCTGGTTACACAATGAAAATCAGTGCAGAACAAGTCCACAGTACAGCGGAGTCGTGGTTCCTGCCGCACCATCTCGTCTATCATAATAGCAAACCCCGAGTTGTATTCAACTGCTCCTTTGTGCATCAGGAATCCTGCCTTAACAATAACCTCCTTCCTGGTCCTACACTGGGCGCCTCACTGCTCGCTGTGCTCCTGAGATTCCGTGAATATGCTGTAGCCATAAGCGGAGATATACGCAGCATGTTCCATCAGGTGCGTCTCCTTCCTCAAGACCAGCCGCTTTTGCGCTTCCTGTGGAGAGATGGAGAGCGGGAGCGCAGCCCTGATGTGTACGAATGGCGTGTGTTACCCTTCGGCACGACATGCAGTCCGTGTTGTGCAATTTATGCACTACAGCGTCATGTCCAAGACCATAGCAAAGGTAATGAAGAGCTTGTCAATTCTGTACTGCAAGCATTTTATGTAGACAACTGCCTCCAGTCACTTCCCACATCAGACCAGGCTAAGCAACTCATCGACCGACTCAGAGCACTCCTCTCTAAGGGAGGCTTTGACATCCGACAGTGGTCTTGTAATGTCCCTGAGGTCATTTCTCACCTGCCCACTGAAGCAAAGTCCACCAGCTGCGAGTTGTGGTTGTCTGCAAATAAGGAGGACCCTTTGGAGTCCACACTGGGTCTTCAATGGAATTGCAGTACAGACACTCTAAGTTACAGACACAGACATATTCCACCTGCTGAGCCCACTCTGAGGTATGTGTATCGCGTGCTTGCGAGCCAGTACGATCCGCTTGGCTTTCTCCTCCCCTACACAACACGTGCAAAGGTGCTGGTCCAAGCCCTGTGGAAGAAAGGCCGAGGGTGGGATGAGCCCATAACTGATGAACTGCTCCCTGTCTGGCAGACTTGGGAGAATGAGTTATCACAGCTACAACAGATAACTATCCCCAGATGCTACACTGCAGACCTCTCAGTCAGTACGTCGGTCGATTTGCATATATACACGGATGCCTCAGAGAAAGCCTATGGTGCCGTTGCCTACCTTAGGACCCAGCATAAAGCTATAGACACAGTACAAGTTTCCTTTGTGTTGGCAAGATCACGTGTAGCACCCAAGAAACAGTTATCTATTCCCCGCTTAGAGTTGTGCGCAGCTCTTTCCGGCGCACAGCTTGCCAAAGTCCTACAGACTGAGCTGACACTGCCTATAAGGAGTACAACCATGTGGACGGATTCAACTACTGTCCTCCATTGGATCCAGTCAGAGTCGCAGCAGTACAAGGTGTTTGTGGGAACACGCATCGCTGAGATTCAGGACCTGGTTGGAGCCGACACCTGGCGGTACGTGCCATCCGAGGAGAATCCTGCCGATGATATCACTCGTGGCAAACATATCAGAGACTTAGCTAAACCCAGCCGCTGGACGTGTGGGCCTAACTTTCTGACCCAGCCGCCGAGTGAATGGCCAGCCACACCTACTTCTACCTTCGCTCAAACTCCAGAGACTCGTGTGACCTTCTGTGGCAGTATCGGGACTGCTACGCCAGCAATTCCTGACCCGACTCTGTATAAATCCTGGTACGAGTTGATCCAAGCCACGTATCTGTCCCTCCACGGGGCGGCTGCTCCTCCAATGACTGCCACCGATCACATTGAGACGGAGGTCCACGTTCTCAAGCGGGCGCAGAAGGACAGCTTCCCTGCAGAGTTGACTGCTCTGCAGGCAGGTAAGCCACTAAATACTAACAGTCGTCTGCTTTCTCTCTGTCCAGAGTACGACAGTACTTTGGGCTTAATACGTGTCGGGGGTCGGTTGAGGAAGGCTGAAGGGTTACAGGATGCTATCCATCCGATCGTCTTGGCACCCGACCACTCTGCCACCCCGCTGCTTATCCAAGATTACGACCATCGGCTCCTCCACCCAGGTCCAGACCGTGTGTTCGCGGAGATGAGGCGGACATACTGGATTCTGCGTGGCCGGCAGGCTGTGAAGAAGTACCAACGCAGCTGCACGGGGTGCCAGAGATGGCGCAACAAACCCACCGTTCCACGTATGGCAGATCTCCCTGCCTCACGGCTTCGTCTCCAGAAACCACCCTATTGGTCAACTGGGGTGGACTGTTTTGGACCCTACGCTATCAAAATCGGCCGAAGACAAGAGAAGAGATGGGGTGTCATCTTTAAATGTCTGACTACGCGGTGTGTTCATCTCGACCTTTTGTGTAGCATGGACACGGACTCATTTCTCCTTGCTTTGCGACGCTTTGTGGCAAGAAGGGGTAAACCATTTGAGATCCTCTGTGATCGGGGTACTAACTTCCAGGGTGCAGACAAGGAACTGCAGAGAGCATTTGAGGCTCTTGAGCCAGCTCTGAAAGAGCAGTTAGCGAAGCAGACCATCAACTTTAAATTCAATCCGCCTCTTGCCCCTCATTTTGGAGGCATCTGGGAGAGGGAAATTAAGTCTGTTAAAGCTGCCCTGCAAGTTGTGCTTAAGGACAGAGTTCTCCCTGAAGAGGTACTGCTTACTGTGATGATAGAGGTTGAAGGCATTCTTAATTCGAAGCCCCTCGGTTATGCCACGTCAGATATTGCAGACCCTGACCCCATAACGCCTAATCTCTTGCTTATGGGGCGGCGAGATGCATCCTTGCCACAAGCTGTGTATGGTAACAGTGACCTGATAGGACGTCGCCGTTGGAAACATAGCCAGGTCCTAGCAGATCACTTTTGGGTCCAGTTCACCAGGAACTACCTTCCCAATCTTCACCAGAGAAGGAAATGGTGTACTCCCACTCCAGACCTTACCACCGAACAAGTGGTCATGGTTATTGACCCACAACTACCAAGGGCACGTTGGCCCATAGGACGTGTTACTAAAGTGATACCCAGTGACGACGGCAGGATCCGCGTAGCTGAAGTGGACATTAAAGGGTCTATCTACACCCGTCCGGTAGCCAAACTCATCTCCCTTCCGGAGATGCCAGAGGACTAAGAACAGCACAGCAGGGCCCTTTGTGTGTTTTAACAAATTAGCTCTCGTAATTTGGGGGCGGCTGTGCAAATTTCCCTGCTCTTACCTGCTGTGCCTTTAAGAGACAGCGTCATTGCGTCACGTTCATCTCCCCATGACATGCGCACTGCTCAGTAGGTATTCAGTACGCAGAGGGAGCCACAACCGTGAGACGCATCTCGTGGACCTTTGTGTGTTTGTGCTTATTTGTGTGTAAATGCCTATGTAAGTATTCCAAATGCTTGTTATCTATGTGTTATAAGTAAATCCACCTTACAGAGAGTGATTTCGCTGTGCCAAAGCGCATTTATGTTCTCTACTAAAGTTAATTGATTTGCCTCGCTCTGTCCGCCATTGAACACGAGGGCCGCAGTTATGAAACCTCTGTCGTCAGTTGGCGGCCCTCTGGCGCGCCCTTGTGGACACTAAGCGCAATTGCAGCCATGTTTATTGCTATTAACCTATGCCTGTATAACTGTGTGTTCATAATGATAGGCCTGTTATATGACCGTGTATTCGTCATTATCATTGCACACTTATACCTGATGTGCTCATTGGTGTGTAACACATTTATTCATTGTTCTTTATAGGAAACCGTATACAGATACATAAACATACACCCACGCATATACACTCATACTCACTTATCTTCCACTCACTGTCATACCTGGATGTATATAGCTTCCTATTTGGATACAATAAAGAGGATTTCTTCATCAAAATCTCTGGATCAGCTGCAGTCTTTCTGACAGAAGACTTAGGCCAGACTTGTGTAAAGCCAGCATACAGTGTCATAATATCCACACAACCCGTTGATCCTCCACAGGTAAACAGACAACCTGTTCAGGTGATCCTCCACAGGTCAACCTGCTGCAGCACTCCAGACTGCATTTCACAACCTTCACCTTCAGCCTCTTATCTTAGTCACAATGAGGAGAATGTTCCCATCACACCGGGTAACATTATCCAAGTGTTCTAATTATGTCTTCAAAAAATGTTTAAAGAATGTTTTGCCAGAAGTCCTCAGTGTTGTTCTGAGACATGATGTTCCACCTGCAGCAGCCCGGGGAGGTCAGGTTTCACCACATCACAACAAATTAGTGACATTCTCAAAGCAGCAAGCAGCATGTCCACATCCACAAACCCTGAGGGAATGTTACGACTGAATGGTCTAATACATCATTAAGACTTTAAAAGGTCATTTTACCTTCAACAAGACGCCCTCCTGAAAACACTTCCTATGCCTTTATAGAGCATTTTGACAACAGACAGACAGACAGATAGAACCTATGTTAAAAGATATAAACTTATGAAATATGTTCACTTCACATTTTACTTCTTTATTTATACAAAATACTTCTAACTTAAACAAATCTGTTAAATTATTAAACTGATTTCTTTTATGTAAAAAGTGCAGTTTTCTTTTAAAAATGAATTATGTTTATTTATAGCTTCATGTTTTTAAGGTTGTAATTTCAGTCTATTTTTGCTCTTTTAATAATATTTCTGTAGATTTCAGAAATTCAGAAAAAAAACCTTAAAACAAAAAGAAAGACTTATGTATAATTACAGTTTTCTGTCCAGCATATCCTCTGAGGTTTTACTATAAGAAAAATAAAGGAAACACATCGCATGAATCCCATTAAAGCGATTTAACCGTTCCAACAAACACCAGACAGAACAGATTAATTAAAAATGAGCTGCATCTCACAGACAATAAGCACCGAGGTGAGGCGCTGTCGGCGTAGGGAATAGTTGGATTATTAATACTAATAAATAAATGCTGCATTTCTGACATATGGGGGAATGAGCAGCCTTGGAGGAGGACTGATCTCTGAGGGCTTTTCTTTTTTCTGATTGTGTTCAGCTCCAGGAATGTTTCATGGCTGTGTTATTAAGACACAAAGGCTTAATGTGATTCTTTTGTAGTAGGTTAGGCTATTGTGTGGTTGCCTATCCTTAGATAATGATCTGAACACATTTTACCACCAATTAAAGTAGAAGATATTGAATAAGAGAGAAGAAAGCTTTTCAGATGATGTTTTAAGCCTCAGGCCTTCCTCAAGATCAACAATGCTTACAGACAAAGGGAGTGGTTTGTTATATTAACCTTATGGTGGGAGCAGCTCAGATGGTAATTAATTAAAACCACCGGGGCAATAATAAATTATTTAAAACAAACAGTGACAAGAGCTGCAGCCAATGAAATCATTTCAAACAGAACACTGGAACCATTATGTCTCAGATAGAGATTTTAATTTATATAAAGGGTTTTTGTTGTTGTTCTTCTAAATTGCTAAAAATACATTCATGTTTTAATAAGTTCTACTGGATATACGGGAACTGTTAGCTCTAAATGAACATGAAAAACAATCTGAATTATCCAACAAATGGAGATAAATGACGGGAAACACTCGAACCCCCTGAAAGCCAAAACCTATGGAGTTAAAGGCATGCTGTCTAAAAATGCAAAATTAGACCATTTATCTGCCAGTGTGTTCTGTTGGATGCTGTTTAGCAGTGTAGAATTCCAAGATTTCCAAAATGTCCCCAAATCCAACCAAACATTTTCAAGAAAAGCTAATATCCATGCTCACTGCTGGGCTCCCAATGAGGAATTCAATCTTCTCTTGAAACACATTTTCCAACAGTTCGATGTAAAAGAGGAGACAGAGGAACATAAGGCCCAATGTTGGAGCTCAAATAACCTATACATACATTAAACTATAGCCTTTCCTCATTAGACTTGGCCACAACTGCTGAACTGTTCCATTTATTGTCATCTTCAGGAATCTTGCCTCTATCAGTTTTGCTTCTACTGTATTCTCCCTAATCTGATCTACTGACACAGTTGTGAGAATTCCTGAAATAACTCTTGAGCTTCCACTTACCTT
Source organism: Acanthochromis polyacanthus (assembly GCF_021347895.1). Taxonomy (NCBI): domain Eukaryota; kingdom Metazoa; phylum Chordata; class Actinopteri; family Pomacentridae; genus Acanthochromis; species Acanthochromis polyacanthus. The sequence continues at coordinate 41,256,708 of NC_067123.1, read as the reverse complement.
AGATTGTGTTTCATGTGATGGAATGTGTTTGTTGAACTCTGTATCTGCCATCAATCAGCAGAGCTCTTGGCACGAAGCATCAACTCCTAACTTGTTCATTGACTTGACGAGCTGAAGCAACACTTACTGAATAACATGTCTGAGGATTCCTTTCTATTCAGCTCTCTGTTTCCTGTCGCTACGATGTTTTGATCATTATCGGTTTCTTCAAAGTTTAGAGCTGCCTTTTGCTTTCAGTTGTTTGTTGTCATCCATTTTTATCGTTCTGCTTGTCCTAATTCACCTCCTGATCGTCACTTCCATCCACCATCTACCATCCATTCATAGTGCAACCAACCAACAACCAGATCAATCAGAAACTACTAATCAAGGCATTGGTTGCATATAAAGCAGAATATTTGACTTCCAGTCACAATAATGATACTCTGAATTAATCAGACAATGCACAGGTACTCCCAGGTTGTGGTCTTGGAATAAAATCCAGACCCCTCTTTGTCCGGGACACGATTGGTTGATACGATAGACCTTCAAACAGATTGACCTTGAGAATTAGAGCACTAGCTGCTACTGGATAATTCATTTTTATTCTAATAGTGCTTCTGTTTTCACCAATGTCTGCTTATCTTTCCAACATATGACTTGCCACATGGGTGAGGATCAGTCATACTTCTGTATTTTCAAGGTAAAGCCGTTCACAAAAACATTCCAATGTTCTCAAACATCTTTATTTTTTTAACACAAAAAATAAATAAATTAAGAATTAATAAGAAAATAAATAAATCAGAAATAAATAAAATAATAATAATAATAATACAGCAGATATAGACGACTGAAGAAACCACATATAGTTGCTGAGAAATCTAATTATTTTTATTCAGATTCAAATGTCTGTATTAACAGTTCTTTAACCTTTAACTTTCTGAACATGAATGGAACACTGACCATGAACTGCTCTGAACATGGCTTCTCTTGCCTACTTCTTGCTGCTAGAGACCTGGCAGCGCTTCTTCTCGCATAGCCGAGCCACATTTGGCTTGAGGGAGGAAGCAGTGGAGACCCTCAGTAGGGCTTGGAGATGCTCATCAGTAAGTCTGGACCTGTACTTGGACTTATTGAAGTTCAAGGTGGAGAAGAGCTTTTCGCACAAGTATGTGCTCCCAAAAAGGCACATGTTCCGCTTGAACATTTGGGAAAGCTCAAGGAAGCTGGAGGTAAATTCTCTCAAAAATTGTCCAAGCTTGTGTGCTTTTCCACTCACCTCCCTGAACTTGGCTTGGAGTTCTGTTAAGAACTAGGTGGTTTGAACCCAAGCAGCAGGCAAAACAGCCAGGAGGGTGAATTAATAAAAAGGTTTAATTATAAAAACTCAACATAAACACTCCATATGAGGAGGCACAGGGAACAAACAGAACGGGGATGAAAACTAAACCGAAGGGGACGGACCAGTCGGCCGTGAAGGGAACTAAACTAAACAGAAGAGAGGTGACTCACAATAATGTCCAGGGGGGTCAGGGGACAGGACAGGAACAGAGTTGACGAAGCCGATAACGGGGACGTGAATGGGGCACGGAGCAGGCTGAATCCAGAGCAGACCAGGGGGTGTGTGGAGCGGAGGAGGGAGGACGAGCAGACGTGGGTTCCGGGGTGAGGGGAGGAAGACGGAACAGGCAAAGGAATCCAGGGGCAGACAGAGTCCGAACAGAGGGTAGGTGCTCAACAGAGAATCGCATGCAATGGCCCAGCAGAGAGCTGTTGGCAGAGCAAGGCTTTTGAGCTGTGGTGATTGCTCAAGCACAGCCAGCTCATCATTAGGCTGATGAACCAGAGCACCGGAGCTGGAGGGGGCTACTCAGTACTTTCAGTACTTGAGTAGTCTTTCTATCAAATACTTTTTACTCTTACTTGAGTAATTTTTTGAATGACTACTTTTTACTTCTACTTGAGCAATATTATTCTGAAGTAACATTACTCTTACCTGAATACGATTTTTTGGCTACTCTGTCCACCTCTGCAGACATCACATTGTCAAACTTCAGGCATCTGCTGCAAAGGGCCTGCTGATGGATAACGCAGTGCAGCGCTATGGCCTCCTCCACACCCTCCTCTTCCAGTTTTTTTTTTTTTGAACAAGTGCCACCAGTCCATTTTTCCTCCCTGTCATTGATGGGGCTCCATTGGTTGTTATTCCAACAAACCTCTTCCATGGCAAACCGGCATTCTCAATGGGATCACACAGCTGGTGAAATATCTCCTGAGCGGTGGTCTGGCCACGCATCGGAATTACTGTGAGCAACTCCTCCATCACTTCAAAATTGTCATCAACACCACGGACATAAATCGCGAGCTGGGCAGTGTCGGTGATGTCTGTGGTCTCATCAAGAGTGACTGAATACACACTGAAACATTTTGCTTTCTCACACAGTTGATCATAAATGTCACTAGACAGGTCAGAAATCCGCTCTGCCACGGTGTTGGCAGAAAGGCTGATGTTGCTAAACTGACCTTTCTTTTCTGGACAGACAATATGTGCAGCCTGTAATATTCACTTTTTGACAAATTCACCTTCTGTGAATGGCTTTCCTGCTTTAGCAATCATCTCACTTACCACGTAGCTAGCTTCGACTGCTGCATTATTTTCTCTTTGGTTGCTTTCTTAAAGAAATCTTGTTGCCTCAGTAGACGTGCTTTAAGATTGATAACCCAGTTCTCTCTCTCATCTCCCTGGTATTTTGCATACTCCTCAGCATGTCTAGCTGTGTAATGACATTTCAAATTGTATTCCTTTTGCACCGCAATTTTCTCTGTGCAAATAAGACATGTCGGGGTGCCCCTGTGCTCAACAAAGAAATACTTCTTTTCCCACTTTTCCTGAAATTGTCTGTGCTCATCACCAACCTTTCTCTTCACTGCGGGCTTTGAAAAAGACATGTTTGGGGCTGTGTAATATATATAATTCCACTTGGTGTCAGTGTCACTTTGAAATTTCTGTTTCAGTGTTTCGCCGATGCGCGGAAAACTTAATTTCCACAATGTGCGTCACTTCCGCTTCTTTTTCTGTCCCGCTCAGCAGCAACTTGTCGCGAGGTCGCAACAAGCCCGGCCATATACCCCACTGTGATTGGTAGGTTCGTTCAGCTCTGCACACAACACTGTAAAGTGTCATTCATATCAAACTTGCAGGCCGCACTAACATTAATCTTTCATATTAAGACGGGGGCCACAAACTATCATTTCAGTCTAAAGAAACTGCTTCGTCACTGTGTGAAATGTAGGCGTTGTTCTATGATGGAGAAAAATTCCTGAGTTTAAACTTGTCAAACCATTTAAAAGAATTCAGAGGGAGACAAAAAAATCACTTTCATGTTTGCTGTTGTGCAATAAATAGGTTGGGTCCTCCTCTTTGAGAGATACTGTGAAAACTCAGCATTTCTGCCTCTTCCAATAGATTAGAACTCATCAATGATAAGCCAAGTGTTTCTTGTGTTAGGATTACCATTAGGGCTTTGTAAAGTTGTAGCAGTTTTCCAACGACAAAACTGTTGGATGCCCTGAGGGGCGCTAAAGACTTCTGAGCTGATGTACGAGGCGGTCACTGTAAAATATAAAGACAGTATAAAAAAGCTTCTGTTTTTTAGATAAATAAAGGATGTCTACATTAAGTGCAGTCAGGTTATTGTAGAAACTGTTGTTTCCTGAGTTTTCCTTCACATTTTTCCTTGATCTCATTGTGATTTCCATTTAGGCTGACAGAATGTGTTTTTTTAAAGAAAGTGTCAGAGGAGCTTTGAAGGCTGGGATAAGAAGACTTACTTGAGTTAAATGCAATTCATATTGTGTCTGAGTTGGAAGCAGGATTCTCCCATAGCCGAGGAAATCAAGTCTGCAGTGTTTCTCCGTCCCAAATGATATTTACTGCATCTTTTGGGGAGGAGGGTTACATGCTTTTCTCTGCACATCATCCATGTTCAGGTAGAAATCAATGGCAGAGCAAAGCAACAAGTGTTGGCATTTGGCAAAAGTTCTGATGAAGTATGTGCAGTGGTAGACACAATAGAAATAAGATAGCCATGGAATAGTTCCCAGTGTTGCCGCCCTTAATTCCAGTGTATCTACCTCAGTAGATCTTGTATTTCATTCGACATGATTTGATTGGCTGTAGCTCTTGTTTGAAAGTTTTAATTAACCAAAGGCCTTGCACCTGTCTCTTCTCACGACAGCCATAGAATTTAATTATTAAATAACCATCAGATTTTTTTTTTACCAGGGTGCGGTCCATACATAACATATAGGGATCTGAGTCCCAAAACATCCATCCATCCATTTTCTTCCGCTTATCCGGGGCTGGGTCACGGAGGCAGCAGGTGAAGCAGGTCATTCCAGACATCCCTCCGCCCAGCAACGCTTTCCAGCTCTTCCTGCGGGATCCCGAGGTGTTCCCAGGCCAGACGAGATATATAATCCCTCCAGCGAGTTCTGGGTCTATCCCGGGGTCTCCTCCCAGATGGACGTGCTCGGAATACCTCCAAAGGAAGTCTCCCTGGAGACATCTGCGTCAGATGGCTAAACCACCTCAACTGGCTCCTTTCGATGCAAAGGAGCAGTGGCTCTACTCCGAGCTCCCGCTTCACACTCGGCTGCAAACCGCTCCAGTGCGTGCTGGAGGTCACTGTCTGAGGACGCTAACAAAACCACATCATCCGCAAAAGGCAGAGATGCGATCCTGAGGCTCCCAAACCGAAAACCCTCCCCACCACGACTGCGCCTTGAAATCCTGTCCATGAAAACCACAAACAGGATCGAAGACAAGGGGCAGCCCTGGCAGAGTCCAACACCCACCGGAAACGTGTCTGACTTAGTGCCAAGTATGTGGACACAGCTCTCACTTTGGTCGTACAGGGACCGAACAGCTCGTAGCAACGAGGCCGGGACCCCATACTCCCGCAGTGGCCCCCACAAAGCCCCTCGGGGGACACGGTCATAGGCCTTCTCCAGATCCACAAAACACATGTAGACTGGCAGGTCATACTCCCATGACCCCCTCAGCAGCTCAGCAAGGGTAAAGAGCTGGTCCGCTGTTCCACGACCGGGACGGAATCCGCATTGCTCCTCCTGAATCCGAGGTTCGACTATCGGTCGGATCCTCCTTTCCAGCACCCTCGAGTAAACTTTCCCGGGGAGGCTGAGAAGTGTGATACCGCGGTAGTTGGCACACACTCTCTGGTCCCCCTTTTTGAAAATAGGGATTACCACCCCAGTCTGCCACTCCACAGGTACTGTACCCGATGCCCACGTGACATTGTATAGACGTGTCAACCAAGACAGTCCAACAATGTCCAGAGCCTTCAGCATCTCAGGGCGAATCTCATCCACACCTGGCGCCTTGCCACCGAGGTGCTTCTTAACTACCTCAGCGACCTCTGCCATGGATATGGACGAAGATCCCCCCCGAGTCTTCAGGCTCTGCCTCCTCCATAGAGGACGTGTTTACCGGGTTCAGGAGTTCCTTGAAGAGCTCTTTCCACCGCTCGACGATATCCCCAGTACGGGTCAACAGCTCTCCACCCCGACTGTACACAGCCTGAACGAAGCCCTGCCTCCCCTTCCTGAGGCGTTTGCCAGAACTTTCCCGAGGCCGACCAAAAGTCCTTCTCCATGACCTCCCCGAACTCCTCCCACACCCGAGTTTTAGCTTCCACAACTGCCACAGCTGCCGCCCTTTTGGCCAGCTGGTACCTGTCAGCTGCTTCGGGAGACCCCCGAGCCAACCAGGCTCGAAAAGTCTCCTTTTTCAGCTTGATGGCCTCCCTCACCACTGGTGTCCATCAGCGGGTCTTTGGATTGCCGCCGCGACAGGCACCAGTGACCTTCAGACCACAGCTCCTAGCAGCTGCTTCTGCAATGGAGGCTTTGAACATGGACCACTCAGAATCTATGTCCCCAACCTCCCCCATCCCTTTTTCCTGCATCCCGCAAGAGTTTCTCTTGCGGGATGCAAGGAGGTGGGAGAGGTGGGAGTTGAAAACCCTACGGACAGGATCCTCCGCCAAACGTTTCCAGTTCACCCGCACTACACGTTTGGGTTTACCAGGTCTGTCCGGCATTCTTCCCCGCCATCGGATCCAACTCACCACCAGGTGGTGATCAGTTGACAGCTCTACACCTCTCTTCACCTGAGTGTCCAAAACATACGGCTGCAGGTCTGACGATACGACTATAAAGTCGATCATCGACCTTTGGCCTAAGGTGCTCTGGTACCAAGTACACTTATGAGCAACCTTATGCTCGAACATGGTGTTTGTTATGGCCAAACCATGACTAGTACAGAAGTCCAATAACAAAACACCACTCGGGTTCAGATCGGGCAGGCCGTTCCTCCCAGTCACCCCCTCCGGATTTCTCCATTGTTGCCCACGTGAGTGTTGAAGTCTCCCAGGAGAACTATGGAATCCCCGGGCGGTACCCCTTCCAGGACACCACCCAGAGACTCCAAGAAGGCCGAATACTCCGAACTGCTGTTCGGCACATAAGCACAGACAACAGTCAGAGTTTTCCCCTCTGCAACATGAAGTCGCAGAGAGGCGACCCTCTTGTTCTCCGGGGAGAACTCCACCAAAGCGGCGCTCAGCCGGGGGCTTGTGAATATCCCCACACCCGCCCGGCACCTCTCACTTTGGGCAACTCCGGAGTAGGAGAGAGTCCAACCCCTCTCCAGGATTCTGGTTCCAGAACTCTTGCTGTGCGTGGAGTTGAGCCCAACTATATCTAGCCGGTATAGCTCCACCTCCCGCACCAGCTCAGGTTCCTTCCTCGCCAGTGAGGTGACGTTCCACATCCCCAGAGCTAGTCTACACCACCAGGGGGCGGCACGCCCAGGCGCCTGCTCCTGCCTACTGCCCGGTGTACATAGCACCCGACCCTGACTTCCTGCCCTGTAGGTGGTGGACCTACTGGGCGGTGGCCCCGTGTTACTTCTTCGGGCTGTGCCCGACCGAGCCTCACGGGACCCCAAGGCTCGGCCACCAGACGCTCTTCTACGAGCTCCCCCCCAGGCCTGGCTCCAGGGGAAGGCCCCGTTTTCCCTAACCCGGGCGAGGTAGCAGCTTCACCAATTTCTGATATCATCGAGGTCTTCCCAAAACATCATCTCAGATATTGAACCAGAATTTCAATAAAATTGTTGCTTAAAAAAAAAAAAAAAGAATATGCAATTTTTTCTGATCCTCAGATGAACTAAATTTCTGGATGTAAATAATACAGGAAGAAAAAGCTAAAGATCACCAGTCAGTGAGACAGATTCATGTGGCTTCCCATCTACGACATGTGGAGATGCCCCCCAGATGAATGAATAATTTGAAACACAAGTCATGCAAGAGGAAACGTCAGAGAACCACCAAAGCCACTGGACTGATTCATCCTCTGGGGACCATGAATGTCAGTAAAACATTAGCTACTGAGATATTTGAATCAAACCTACAAATTATTTTTCTTTTCCTGCAGACAGTGTTATTACACATGTGATTGTTTTAATTGACATTTTAGATGATCTGCTGTTACCTCATCTGTTGATCAAATGCTCCATCTGAAGATATTTCCAATCTGTGCTTGGTTTTGTACTGTGGGACTCATGGTTGAAGCATCTAAGGGTGAAAGCTGAATTTAACAAGCCAGGAATACAACATTCCTGGAAATGCAATCGAACCCCAAATTAATAGCTGGTGTGAACAGAGTGGGAAATACTGGTTTTTCTTCTTCAGTATCGTGTTCTTAAATTACCCTCGGGATTCTTAAATTTCCCTTGGGATGAATAAAGTATCTATCTATCTATCTATCTATCTATCTATCTATCTATCTATCTATCTATCTATCTATCTATCTATCAGGCCCTTTCTCTTCTAGGAAACTGAAACAATGACAATGAAAATTTCCTCACTGTCATTAAGTCCAGATGGCACCATGGAAATCAAAAAGGAAAATTGGGCCTTGAAATACATGATTTATTCACAATAAACAAAGTGTATATTTATGGTTATTAGGAGCTTGCATTAAAGCTGTGTTTAATCAGAACAAACAATACAGACTATACATTTGGTTTTGATCAGGTGGAAATTAGTCCAAAATAATCTGCTGGTTCCAAAGAATGAAGTGATTCTGTTTTCTCCCATATAATAGCTTCTGCATATACTACTCACATAAGGAAGTTACATACATTTATAATAACAAATATATTTCCAAACAAAAGTGAAATCAAAGTTGCATCCGAAGAAATTTCACTAAACATGATATATTTCATCAAAGGGTTAGTGGATTAAATGGTGCATTATGTGCAGTTTACATCATTTAATTGGTCCAATTTTGTCACACTAAAAAATGAAATAATAAATTAATGTCAAATGTTATAGGAGGTCACATCTTGGAAAAGATGTAACAATACATGCTTTGTGCTTTTATAAAAGTCGCTGTACTGTCACTGGAAAGAAATGGATTTGGAAAGAATCACATCTGCCATTATTTGAAATAACTGAAGCTGAAGCAAAATCTGTGTTTCAGTGGTATCAAAAAGTAGTACAGCTCTTTGTTAGGACAAGTGTTTATGTTGTTTTGCTTGTGCTTAAACAACAAAAATGCTTAGATTTTAATATTTATATCACATTGTAATTAGCTGACAAAAAATATACGGCATTGTTGTCATACGATAATTTCAAATTTATAATTTGATTTCTTTCAATCATGAAAAATTATTATTGCCAAACAAAAAAGAAATGATGCAGAAGACAAAATGCAGAATAATCGAGTGGCAAAAAGAGGCAAAAAAAAAAAGACGTTTTGTGCAATTTCATAGTTAACAACATAAATAGTAAAGGGCGCACATTGCTATTAATCTGGCAATGTTTTAATTGGTAGGCAGGCAGGGCAGCCAAAATCTAAAATTAGAGTATCAAAACGATGAATTATTACTGAATTTTGTTTCCAAATAGGACTGTGTCCGCAATGGTGATGAAGCTCTGTGTCATTTTTCTCTTCATTGTTGGTGAGTGAAATGCAAGAAAAACACATAACTGAATAGTTACAGATGACTGTAAAAGTGAAGATATGACACTGCTCATTTTTAAATTCAATACAGCATCCTGCAATGGACAGTCAACAAACACCATTGATCAAACGACACTGCCAGCAACAACCAACAGAACCACAGCAGACCAAAACACAGCAGTAGTTCTGACAAAAACCTCAACTGCTGCAACAACCACAGATGCACCACAACATCCACAGCTGCCCTGGGACCAACAAAATGCGCTCCAAAAACAGGAGAAGCCCAAACCACAACGTCTCTCACAACAACGAGAGCTGCCCCAACAACAACAACAACTTTTACTCCAACAACCACCCCAACAACAACCACAGATGCCCCCACAACAGCCACAGTTTCTGCAACGGCCACCACAGCAGTATCCAGAGGAGCAACAGTTGCCTTTTCAACAATCACATCTACCCCGACAAACTCAACATCAACACCAACAATCACTCCATCTGCCCCATCAACAACCACGACAACAGCCACAAATACCCCAAAAACAAGCACAGCAGTATCCAGAGAAACGAGAGTGGCCCCAACAACAACCACATTTACACCAACAATGGCCACAGCTTCCCCAACAACACCCACATCGATCCCAAAAACAATTACTTCTGCCCCAACAACCACAGCTTCCCCAAAAGCTGAGAACAGAGTGGGCCCAACAACAACCACTGCTTCCACAACCACCACAGCAGTATCTAGAGCAACAAGAGTTGCCTTTTCGACAACCACATGTACCTCCACAAGCACAACATCGACCCCGACAATCACTCCACCTGCCCCATCAACAACCACATCAACCCCGACAACAGCCACAAATACCCCCAAAACAAGCACAGCAGTATCCAGAGAAACGAGAGTGGCCCCAACAACAACCATATCAATCCCAAAAACAACTACTTCTGCTCCAACAACCACAGCTTCCTCAACAGCTGGGAACAGAGTGGCCCCAACAACAACAACCATATTTACCCCAACAACAGCCACATCTATACCAACAACAACCACAGATGCCCCACCAACCACAGCTTCCCCAACAACCACCACAGCAGTATCCAGAGGAACAAGAGTTGCCTTTTCAACAACTACCCCGAAAACCACAACATCCACCCCAACCTGCCCCAACCACCACCACAATGACGACAACCGCAACTGTTCAAACTCCAAAAACAACTACAACTGCTCCCACTACAACCAGTGCAACTACCCCAACCACCACTACAACGACTTCAACTTCAACAACAACAGTTGCTCCAACCACCAATACAATTGTCCCAACCACAAGTGGTCCAACTACAACAAGTAAAGCTGTTCCCTCTACAACAACCACTACTGCCCAAACCACCACTACAACTATTCCAGCCATGACAACATCGACTCCAACAACAACTACAACTGTCCCAACTGCAACAACTACAAGTGCTCCAACCACAACAACAACAGCAACAACAACAACCACAACTGTCCCAAACACCACTACAACTGCTAAGACCACAACTGTTGCTACTACAGCAACCATCACAGCAAAGACAACCAGCACAACAATGACTCAAACACTAACCACGAATGATCTGGGTGAAACCAGAGGAGGTCAAAGCAATGGCACAATCAAGAATACAACAAAGACTCCAACTCATCAGACCACGGCAACAATGACAACAACAAGCACAACTGCTGGCACAACGAAAACCACAACTGTTCCAACTACAACCACAACAACGACTCCAACAACATCAACTCTTCCAACTGAAAGAACAACCACAACTGTCCCAACCACCACAAAAATCACAACTCCAACAACTCCAACCACAATGACTACAACTACTCCAACCACAACCGCTCCAACTACAACTACTACTCCAACCACAACGACCGCAACTACTTCCACCACAAGTACAACTTCTCTAACAACAACCACTCCAACCACAACTACTCCAACCACAACCTCTCCAAAGACAACCAGAACAACTCCAACTCCAACAAAAACTGCTCCCACCACAACCACCACAAGTGTCTCAACCACCACTACAACTGCACCAACTACCACAACAATGACCCGAACCACAACTACAATGACTCCAACAGCAAAAACCACAACTGCCCCATCCACCACTATGACTACTCAAACCACCACTGTTTCAACTGCAACAACAACCACAACTGCTCCAGCAATAACCACAATGACTCCAACAACAATCACAACTGTCTCAACTACAACAGCTGCCCCAATCACCACTATTGCTCCAACCACAAAAACAATGGCAACAACAACCACAACTGCTCCAACCACAACTACAACTACTCCAACCACAACAACCACAACTGCTCCAACCACAACTACAACTGCTCCAACCACAACAACCACAGCTGCTCCAACCAGAACCACAACAACAGCTGCCACAACCACGACATCTTTTCCAACCACAACTGCAACTACGTCAGCAACAACTACAGCTGCCACAATGACCACAACTGCTGCAACCACAACTACAACTCTGCTGAAAACAACTATAGGTGCCACAATGACAACAGCTGCTCCAACCACAAAAACAACTGCTCCCACCACAATAATGATTCAACCAACAACCAAAACTGCTCCAACTACAAAAACAAATGCTGCTCCATCCACAACTACAGCAGCTAAAACAATGAACACAGGTGCGCTCATCAAAACTATAATGACTAAAACAGTAAACACGACTGTGCCAACCACAGCAACAATGACTCAAACAACAGTCAGAGTTACCTCTCAATGGCACACTCAAACCACAACAGCTGTAACAACAATAAGGATAGCTTCAACAACAACAGTGGCTCCAACAACAGCGGCAGCTGCACCATTAACACCCACAACAGCTGCAATAACAGCAACAGCTGCTCCATCAACACCCACAGCTGCTCCATCAACAACCACAACAGCTGCAATGACAACAACAGGTACTCCGATGACAAATACTCCAACAACTACAGCTGCTTCAATCAAACCTATAGCTGCCACAACAACCTCAACTGTGTCAACAACAACAACCACAACTGCTCCATCCACATCTACAACTACTCCACAAACACCAACAGCTGCCACAACGACAACTGCTTTTACCACAATCACAACTGCCACAATGACAACAACTGCTCCAGCCAAGACTACAGCTGCCACAACTACCATAGCTGCTCCAACCATGATAACAACCACTCCAACAACAACAACGACTTCAACAACAACTACCACAACAACCACAACAGCTGCAACAACAATCACAGCAGCTCCATCAACAACCACAACAGCTCCATCAACAACCACATCAGTTCCATCAACGACCCCAGCAGTGGCTCCAACCACAGCCACAGTTGCTCTAATGGTGACCACAAAAGCTGCAACAACAACCACACCTACTGCAACAAGAACACCTGCTTCCACAACAACAGTTGCTCCACCCACATCTACAACTACTCCACCAACACCAACAACTGCCACAACGACAACTGCTTCTACCACAGTGACAACTGCCACAATGACCACAACTGCTCCAGCCAAGACTACAGCTGCCACAACTACCATAGCTGCTCCAACCACAACGACAACAACCACTCCAACAACAACAACAACGACTCCAACAACAACTACCACAACAATCCCAGCTGCTAGCCCAACAACGATCACAACTTCTTCAACCACAAGTACAACTACATTAACAAGTGCAGCTGACACTAGGAACACAGATGCTCCAACCACAAGTACATGTATGTCAACAACAACAACAACAACTCTAACAACAACCACAACTGCTCCAACCACAATGATGCCAACAACAACTGCAGCAGACACATGGACAACAGCTGCTCCAACCATTACTGCGGCAGCTACAACAATGACTACAGGTGCACTAACCAAAACTACAATGGCTAAAACAGTTAACATGACTGTGATAACCATAGCATCAATGGCCAGAGTTGCCACTCAATGGCACACTCAAACCACAGCAGTTGCAACAACAAGAAGGGTGGCTTCAACAACAACAGTGGCTCCAACAACGGCTGTAGCTGTTCCATCAACAACCACAGCTGCAACAACAACCACAGCTGCTCCATCAACAACCATAGTTGCTCCATCAACAACAAAAGCATCTCCATCAACAAGAACAGCATCTCCATCAACAAGAACAGCATCTCCATCAACAACCACAGCAGCTCCATCAACAACCACAGCAGATACATCAACAACCACAGCAGCTCCATCAACAACCATAACAGCTCCATCAACAACCACAGCAGCTCCATCAACAACCATAACAGCTCCATCAACAACCACAGCAGCTCCATCAACAACCATAGCAGCTCCATCAACCATAGCAGCTCCATCAACAACCACAGCAGCTCCATCAACAACCATAGCAGCTGCTCCATCAACAACCACAGCAGCTCCATCAACAACCACAGCAGCTACATCAACAACCATAACAGCTCCATCAACAAGAACAGCAGCTCCATCAACAACCACAGCTGCAACAACAACCATAGTTGCTCCATCAACAAGAACAGCATCTCCATCAACAAGAACAGCATCTCCATCAACAACCACAGCAGCTGCTACATCAACAACCACAGCAGATACATCAACAACCACAGCAGCTACATCAGCAACCACAGCAGCTGCAACAACAACGACAGCTGCTCCATCAACAACCACAGCAGCTACATCAACAACCACAGCAGCTCCATCAACAACCACAGCAGCTCCATCAACAACCACAGCAGCTACATCAGCAACCACAGCAGCTGCAACAACAACGACAGCTGCTCCATCAACAACCACAGCAGCTGCAACAACAACGACAGCTGCTCCATCAACAACCACAGCAGCTCCATCAACAACCACAGCAGCAACAACAACCACAGCAGCTACATCAACAACCACAGCAGCAACAACAACCAAAGCAGCTACATCAACAACCACAGCAGCAACAACAACCAAAGCAATTCCATCACCAACCACAGCAGCTCCATCAACAACCATAACAGCTCCATCAACAACCACAGCTGCTCCATCAACAACCATAGCAGCTCCATCAACCATAGCAGCTCCATCAATAACCGCAGCAGCAACAACAACCAAAGCAACTCCATCACCAACCACAGCAGCTACATCAACAACCATAACAGCTCCATCAACAACCACAGCAGCAACAATGACCACAGCTGCAACAACAACCACAGCTGCTCCATCAACAACCATAGTTGCTCCATCAACAACAAAAGCATCTCCATCAACAAAAACAGCATCTCCATCAACAACCACAGCAGCTCCATCAACAACCACAGCAGATACATCAACAGCCATGGCAGCTCCATCAACAACCATAACAGCTCCATCAACAACCACAGCAGCTCCATCAACAACCATAACAGCTCCATCAACAACCACAACAGCTCCATCAACAACCATAACAGCTCCATCAACAACCATAACAGCTCCATCAACAACCACAGCAGCTCCATCAACAACCATAGCAGCTCCATCAACCATAACAGCTCCATCAACAAACATAACAGCTCCATCAACAACCACAGCTGCTCCATCAACAACCATAGTTGCTCCATCAACAAGAACAGCATCTCCAACAACAACAACAACAGCAGCTCCATCAATAACCGCAGCAGCAACAACAACCAAAGCAACTCCATCACCAACCACAGCTGCTCCATCAACAACCACAGCAGCTCCATCAACAACCACAACAGCTCCATCAACAACCACAGCAGCTCCATCAACAACCATAACAGCTCCATCAACAACCACAGCAGCTCCATCAACAACCATAACAGCTCCATCAACAACCACAACAGCTCCATCAACAACCATAACAGCTCCATCAACAACCATAACAGCTCCATCAACCATAACAGCTCCATCAACAAACATAACAGCTCCATCAACAAACATAACAGCTCCATCAACAACCACAGCAGCTCCATCAACAACCATAGCAGCTCCATCAACCATAACAGCTCCATCAACAAACATAACAGCTCCATCAACAACCACAGCTGCTCCATCAACAACCATAGTTGCTCCATCAACAAGAACAGCATCTCCAACAACAACAACAGCAGCTCCATCAATAACCGCAGCAGCAACAACAACCAAAGCAACTCCATCACCAACCACAGCTGCTCCATCAACAACCATAACAGCTCCATCAACAACCACAGCAACTCCATCACCAACCATAGCAGCTCCATCAACAACCACAGCAACTCCATCAACAACCACAGCAGCTCCATCAACAACCATAGCAGCTCCATCAACAACCACAGTAACTCCATCACCAACCACAGCAGCTCCATCAACA
This sequence comes from Acanthochromis polyacanthus, assembly GCF_021347895.1. Taxonomy (NCBI): domain Eukaryota; kingdom Metazoa; phylum Chordata; class Actinopteri; family Pomacentridae; genus Acanthochromis; species Acanthochromis polyacanthus. The sequence continues at coordinate 41,241,282 of NC_067123.1, read as the reverse complement.
ACCATAACAGCTCCATCAACAACTATAGCTGCTACATCAACAACCATAACAGTTCCATCAACAACCACAGCAGCTGCAACAACAACCACAGCAGCTCCATCAACAACCATAGCTGCTACATCAACAACCATAACAGTTCCATCAACAACCACAGCAGCTGCAACAACAACCACAGCAACTGCAACAACAACCACAGCAGCTACATCAACAACCGCAGGAGCAACAACAACCACAGCAACTCCATCACCAACCATAACAGCTCCATCAACAACCACAGCAGCTCCATCAACAACCACAGTAACTCCATCACCAACCACAGCAGCTCCATCAACAACCACAGCAGCTCCATCAACAACCACAGCAGCTCCATCAACAACCACAGCAGCTCCATCAACAACCATAGCTGCTACATCAACAACCACAACAGCTGCAACAACAACCACAGCAGCTGCAACAACAACCACAGCAGCTACATCAACAACCACAGAAGCTGCATCAACAACCACAGCAGCTACATCAACAACCGCAGGAGCAACAACAACCACAGCAACTCCATCACCAACCATAACAGCTCCATCAACAACCACAGCAGCTCCATCAACAACCACAGTAACTCCATCACCAACCACAGCAGCTCCATCAACAACCACAGCAGCTCCATCAACAACCATAGCTGCTACATCAACAACCACAACAGCTGCAACAACAACCACAGCAGCTGCAACAACAACCACAGAAGCTGCATCAACAACCACAGCAGCTACATCAACAACCGCAGGAGCAACAACAACCACAGCAGCTCCATCAACAACCATAACAGTTCCATCAACAACCACAGCAGCTGCAACAACAACCACAGCAACTGCAACAACAACCACAGCAGCTCCATCAACAACCATAGCTGCTACATCAACAACCATAACAGTTCCATCAACAACCACAGCAGCTGCAACAACAACCACAGCAACTGCAACAACAACCACAGCAGCTCAATCAACAACCACAGCAGCTCCATCAACAACCACAAAAGCTGCATCAACAACCACAGCAGCTACATCAACAACCACAGCAGCTCCATCAACAACCATAGCTGCTACATCAACAACCACAGCAGCTGCAACAACAACCACAGCAGCTGCAACAACAACCACAGCAGCTGCAACAACAACCACAGCAGCTACATCAACAACCACAGAAGCTGCAACAACAACCACAGCAGCTGCAACAACAACCACAGCAGCTACATCAACAACCACAGAAGCTGCATCAACAACCACAGCAGCTCCATCAACAACCACAGCAGCTCCATCAACAACCATAGCAGCTGCAACAACAACCACAGCAGCTGCAACAACAACCATAGCTGCTACATCAACAACCACAGCAGCTGCAACAACAACCACAGCAGCTGCAACAACAACCATAGCTGCTACATCAACAACCACAGCAGCTGCAACACCAACCACAGCAGCTGCAACAACAACCATAGCTGCTACATCAACAACCACAGCAGCTGCAACAACAACCACAGCAGCTGCAACAACAACCATAGCTGCTACATCAACAACCACAGCAGCTGCAACAACAACCACAGCAGCTGCAACAACAACCACAGCAGCTGCAACAACAACCACAGCAGCTACATCAACAACCACAGCAGCTCCATCAACAACCACAGAAGCTGCATCAACAACCACAGCAGCTCCATCAACAACCACAGAAGCTCCATCAACAACCACAGCAGCTCCATCAACAACCACAGCAGCTACATCAACAACCACAGCAGCTCCATCAACAACCACAGCAGCTACATCAACAACCACAGAAGCTCCATCAACAACCACAGCAGCTCCATCAACAACCACAGCAGCTCCATCAACAACCACAGCAGCTACATCAACAACCACAGAAGCTGCATCAACAACCATAGCTGCTACATCAACAACCACAGAAGCTGCATCAACAACCACAGCAGCTCCATCAACAACCACAGCAGCTCCATCAACAACCACAGCAGCTCCATCAACAACCACAGCAGCTACATCAACAACCACAGAAGCTGCATCAACAACCATAGCTGCTACATCAACAACCGCAGGAGCAACAACAACCACAGCAACTCCATCACCAACCACAGCAGCTGCATCAACAACCACAGCAGCTCCATCAACAACCACAGCAGCTCCATCAACAACCACAGCAGCTCCATCAACAACCACAGAAGCTGCATCAACAACCATAGCTGCTACATCAACAACCGCAGGAGCAACAACAACCACAGCAACTCCATCACCAACCACAGCAGCTGCATCAACAACCACAGCAGCTCCATCAACAACCACAGCAGCTACATCAACAACCACAGCAGCTCCATCAACAACCACAGCAGCTCCATCAACAACCACAGAAGCTGCATCAACAACCATAGCTGCTACATCAACAACCGCAGGAGCAACAACAACCACAGCAGCTGCATCAACAACCACAGCAGCTACATCAACAACCACAGCAGCTCCATCAACAACCACAGCAGCTCCATCAACAACCACAGAAGCTGCATCAACAACCATAGCTGCTATATCAACAACCGCAGGAGCAACAACAACCACAGCAGCTCCATCAACAACCACAGCAGTGGCTCCAACCACAGCCACAGTTGCTCTAATGGCGACCACAAAAGCTGCAACAACAACCACAGCCGCTGCAACAAGAACAGCTGCTTCCACAACAACAACAGTTGCTCCATCAGCAAGCATACCTGCTCCAACCACAACTGGGGTCACCCTAAATACAACAGGTGGTTCAACAAAATCCTCATCTACTCTAAGAACAATTATCAATTATTTGACAAGTAAAGCTCCACCTGTGAACACCACAACTAACCAAAAAGAAGTTGTCATTAAGACAGTCTTGTTTTCTACAACAAAAAGTAGCCCAACAGCAACCAAGGCCACTCTGTCAACAACAACCACAGCTACTCCAACCACAAAAAAAACAGCAGCTGCTCCATCACCATCCACATCTGCCACTGCAACAGTTGCTTCTGCTCCAACAACAACGGACGATGTTCCAGCAACAAGCACAGGTGCTGCACAACCAGACCTGTCAGTGTTCTCTTCTTCAATCGTCCACAAAACGAGCTTCCTGTCAGTCATAGCAGTCATTACAGCAGCCGTTTGGGTTTAACCACCCTGCTTTTTGTCTTTGTTTTTACTTTGTATAATTTTTATCAGAAAAAAATCATGTGGGTTACTTTATTCCTCTTGTATTATGTATCTGTACCTTAATTTACTCAAAGCTGAATATAACCAATGTAACTCTGAAATATACACACTCTTTTCTTACTTTCATAAATAACGACTCATAAACAATTCATGTCTGGCCATCAGATGAACAGATGGTAAAAGCAACACATGAAATTAGAGTTGAAATATATCATTATGAGAATATAATGCTTTGGTTTTGTCTTTAAAATTTAATTATTGTTTTCCTGAAATGCAAAAAATAAATTATCTCCTGATTGAGTAGTGTGTGTTATGAAATAAAGAATTAAATGCAGTGGCCCTGGCTGTTTCTGTTATTTTATATTCCAGCTTCCTGTGGCCGCCATATTGTCTTGTCAGCCCAAGAAGACTTAGAGATTTTTTTAAATAAATATTCATTATAACTATCCTTAGAAGTATTAAAAATATCCAAATATAATCTCAGATACTCTGTAATTTAGTGTCCTTCAACACTGTTCATCTAGAGTTTACCGCTGTGGCATTTTAGAACTATACACATCAGAACTTTTAGGAACTGCTTTTAATCCGTTTTTATTACATTTCTTAATGAGCATAGAACAACCGAAGATTGACAATTACTGCAAAAGCTGTAATCGCCTAAAGTTAAATAAATGAAACAATTAAAAAAAGAATCAATTTCAATGAGGAAGAGATTTTTCTTGAAGCAAAATCTGACACTCACAGCTTCAGAAGACCATCAGTATACAGCACATTCTGCTGTTCAGTTCATTAAGGAGCAATAATACAAAATAAACCTCGCCACAGGTCTTCTCAGTCATCTATATCTTAAACTGCAGCCTTTGTTAATTCTATTGTTTCACAATCAGGTTCAGCTCCAGTTTAAAGCCATTAGAAGTTGTCATGGGAATACACTGGGACTTTAGGTACCATAAAAGACTGAAATACTATTAATACTCAGCATTAAGCCACAACAAGAGCATCTGAAGATCTGACCTGACGTGTTGCCGGTAGGTGTAAAAATACAGTTCAATATGAAGGATTACTCCATGCTCCTGCAGCACTTCAGCTGCTTTGTTCGTCTTCTAACAGCATATTAAGACTCTAAACCACACGTCTTTGACAGTGAAGGTGATTTATGGGATGTTTTTCCAGTCTGTTGATCTGCTTGTCAGTGTATTGTTCTTTGCTGTGTGTTCTGCTTGGGTAGTTAAGCCAGATCTGTCAAGACTGAAGTACTTCAGTGAGATCCAGCTGAGCGCTGGGCCTTCTGCCAGGAAACAAGTTGTTTAGATTCAGCATAGCAATCCGTTGTGTTGTGAAGTGAAACAGTGAGCTGCTGCTGCACATTCCTAGTGTTTAAAAACAAAGCCCATCACTTCAGAATGTGAATATATGAGAATAAAGTCTATGATTTCTGTATTTCCCAGTTAGAACAACATGTTTCCAAAGAGCAGTCCCTGTACACTACATGGCCAGAAAGATGTGGATCCACCTGTATGGGATAAGCGACGGTTATTTATGTCCTGTGTCAAAACCCGGCAAATAGGCTCAGACATAAATGGAAGACGACACAGGTAATACTAGGAAAACTGTACTTTAAGTGAATTAGTGATACTACTGCTAATGAAGTGAGGTGTGTGAGTCTCTGGTGTAGCTGTGGATGCTTAGATGAGGCGAGATGTTTTCTGGTGAACCAACACAAACCAACAAGTGGGGTGAGGACAGAGAGCTACACTGTAAAAAATGCTGGTAATTTTACGGTGAAAAACTGTAAACTCTAAAACATTTTGATGTAGTTTAGTTAACACTGAATCACCGTAAACAGGGTAATCAGGAGACAAGTGTGTTTTTAGATTGTTTTCTTTGAGAAAAAATACATTTCCTGACTCCTCCTCAGTTTTTAATGGAAAAATGCTGTAAATTCATTTAAAAGTAAAAAAGAATCCAGATTTTCTCAGTTAAATGCACATACTGTTGTGCTGATATTGGAAAAATGTTGTAATATTTATGCTACACAAACTTTATTTTATTTGGTATGTAAGTAATAATAATAAAACTTTATTTATAGAGCACTTTTCATGCACAAAATGCAGCCCAAAGTGCTTGAACAAAGTGACACAATAAAAACATTAAACAAGAAAAATGTTAAAATAATAGCCGTGACAATAAAATCAACCAGAATAAAAAGCCAAATTAAAGAAATAGGTTTTCAGTTTCTTTTTAAAAATAGCCAAGGATTTGTAGAAAACCTGCATGGATTATACAAGAATGTAGAAAGTATTGGTCCAGGAACGAGACAAACCTCACAATAAGTAGATGTTCCATGTTTGGATTCACTGAGTGACAGAACAGGACTAATGTTGATTCACAGTGAGGTGAGCTGTAAAAAATCCTATTAGTCCAGGTTTATTAGAACAAAGAGGTGTGGTCCAGGTCAGTCTGAGACATAATGGTGTAAAATCAGCTGATCGGGGTCAGTGTTACCTCCAATCTGAACAGAGCCTCACAGATGAAGGCTCACTCAGGAGGTGAGTGGAGGACAGTCAAGTTTTTCCACTTCAGATGGCAGAAAATCATTTTCTTTGTGGTATTTATAGAGAGAGGTGTGGTCATGTTGGAAGAGGAAAGAGACAAACACTCAGCTGGTGTCATGGTTCAGGTTTCAGTTGAGTTTTTAATTAAATATATCATTACCACTGTGTGTCTCTGGTTGTTCTGCTGCCTGATTTCCTTTAATGTGACTCTCTGTCCTCATATTTTACACCTGAGTGTTCAGAGTTACTTTAAAATCCTTCATGGAGAGCGTAGTCTGTCAGTTTCAGAGCATTGTCTGTTCAGTTTTTCTTCTGAAGTTATATTTTCCCTCAGAACCCTGTCCTCCTTCATACAAATCTGCTCCCACTAAAACTATCTGTCTGCTCTCACAACTACTGCTGCTAAATGAATCTATAAAAAATGTACAAAGAAGACCCATTAGGAGGTAGAAATTAGTTTAATTATTTAAAAAGAATTGGTTTGGTTTTTTCATTCAAATTATTGGATAACCTTTTGCCCGATCCTGGCGTTACAGGTAAAAAAACTGTACATGTATATTCTTTCAAAGAACCATTTTATATGATATCATGTATTATACATGTCATATATTATCATATATTATTGTATTAATTCTGTCAGAATATCTCATCAATTCACCTCAGAACCTTCCGATTTCCTCTGAACAGTGCAACGATGTCCATCCATCCATCCATCCATCCATCCATCCATCCATCCATCCATTCTCTATACACCGCTTTATCCTCACTAGGGTCATGGGGGGTGCTGGAGTCTATCAGCTGACTCTGGTGAAGGCAGGGGACACCCTGGACAGGTCACCAGTCTGTCACAGGGCTACATATACAGACACACAATCACACTCACATTCACACCTACGGACAATTTAGAGTAACCAATTAACCTCAGCATGTTTTTGGACTGTGGGAGGAAGCCGGAGTACCCGGAGAAAACCCACGCATGCACAGGGAGAACATGCAAACTCCATGCAGAAAGATCCCAGGCCGGGATTTGAACCGGGGATCTTCTTGCTGCAAGGCGACAGTGCTAACCACTACTCCACTGTGCAGCCTGCAACGATGTTTATACTTATATTTAAAGCTGAATAATGTCACTATCGTCCATGAAAAGACTTGAAATGACAATTTACTGCATCTACTAGTGAGAACGGGGGAATATAAGGGGACTTCTTACCCCAGGGGGCATCTTTCCCTGGTTTATCTCAACCAGTAGCCCCAAAGCTGTACTGTCCTTCATGGAGAGCGTGGTCTGTCAGCTTCAGAGCATTGCTTGTTTAGTTTCTGTTCTGAAGTTGTAGTGTTTTCCCTCAGAGCCCCGTCCTCTCTCAGAAATAGCCTCTGCTCAGCTACAAATCTGTTCCCACTAAAACTGTCTGCTCTCACAACTACTGCTGCAGGAATCTATGGAAAAGTACAGAAGAAAGGGCGCTAAGGGAAGAAAACTACAGGAAAATTAACTCTAACATCCCACAACTTTGTTATTTTAACAGTGAGAAATGTGACAACTCATAAAAAGGACATCTTCTCTCATAAGAAGCCCCCAGGAGGATTCTGACCTCACAGACTAGACGTGCAAATAAACACCGAGCATGAAGCTCCACAGAATCAGTAGTTTCAGTCCTCATTTAAATAAATGCAGGATGTCTGTACAATGCTCACCTTGTGGAGTAAAAACATGGCCTCCTACACAGAGGGATGCTCCAAACTACTGAATCCTGCAAGAGACAGTCATTGATCGCCACATTTCCTGTGGAATAGACACACCACAGTGCCACCTAGTGACTGAAAGCAGAAACTGCCTCACATTAATAATTAATAGTTTGCCTCCCCTCATGGGATTCATGAGGCCTGCCAGAGGAGATGGGTTACTGTTCTCAGAGCTTCCTGCATCCATCCACATCCTCCACTAAAAAGTCCAGAAAACACAGAAATCAGCTCAGAGATGAGCTTTATTTTAGGCTGGGGGGGATAAGGCACCAAAAACAGAAGATGACAGTAATATCTTACTTTTGTGTTCCCGTGTAGTGAACATCCTTTAATTCATCACATCATTCTGAAACAGCGATCCATGCAACCAAAAATCAGATATTTAATGACTTAAAGGAGGATTAATGTTTAAATCTATGAACTATCACCGTCCAGTTCTCCAACACTGACTGAATGAAGTCTGTGATCATCATAGAGACTTTAATTCACCAGTTCTGGGTTCCACTTACCATCAACAACCAATTAAAAAAAAACAAAAAACAACTTATTATCAACAACAGGACCAACCAGAGGACAGAACAACTGTCACCTGACCTCACTGTCTGGGTGTTTATTGGAGCTGCTGTGGTGAGGTTTGTCCACTAGATGGCGCTGTAGGACCTGAACGTGTCCAACAACATGCTCACGACCTCCACTACACATTATTAAACTTTACTAACTTTACAGAGGACCACATTATTAAACCAAACAATCAATAAATATGATTAAACCTGCTGCACAGAGAACCACAGGACAAACTGCCTCTAATCATGCTTTAGGTTCTGCTATAAAAAATCCTGATCTGTCTGTCATCCCTTTAAGTGTTAATTTAAATCTGCCTTAATGTCACATTATTGTATTTTATTGCATTTTATTTTTAAATATATATTTTTTTATTTTTTTTCGCCAGAAAATGTTCAAAAATTTCCCCAAAAAGTTGAAAATGTGGACATCAGAAATTTTCAAACTTTAAAACCGGTTGATTTGACCCGTAGGATGACACGAGGGTTAAAGGGATGGAAGGCAGAGAAAAGCCACTTCTTTCCTGGAGGAAGGGATTTAATTGAAGTTGGTGATTGGAGGAGCCTTTTCTCCTCGGGCAGGTCGCTCCAAAGCCGAAGTTCTGATGGAGAAGACCTTCAGAAGGACCAGGAGGAAACCAAGGCAAGTCCTGCCAGAAAACCAGTGGAGTACAGACAGCGTCCTGTAGAGGGCAGGAGGTAGCTAACCTGGTTCTATAGGAAACGCCTTGTACTGGATGCTGTGAAAGGTCTGAAAGGGGGCAGATTTAAACAGCAAAGCATTAGAATAAATAGAGCTTTTATGCTGAAAAACCACAGTAGATTAAAGATTGAAAGTATTTCCATCTGATCAGTGTGTTTCTGTCCTTTCTAGATTTCTGATGAACCTCTGCTGACTCCCTGTCTTCTTGTTGATCTTATGTGTTTGAGTTATTTGCTACTGATGAGTTAATAAAGGCTTCCCTTTCATTTAGAATAGAATAGAATAGAATAGAGTTGATTGCCACTGGTACAGGTACATCACAGTACAGGTACGTTGGAATTCTTATGTTACTCAGAGTCAAAAAATACTTTAGCAACAATTAAAAAAAGACAAGAACCCTGAAATAAATCACACTAATTATCGATGCAAATATTAGCATGAATGGATTTTAAAAACACACCAATCAATCACATACTTGTTTGCAGAGGTACTTGCTGCACGTTTGTCCACTATAAGCTGTGTGATGTTCTGATGTGATGCCGTGTTACCTCCGTGTACCTCCCCTCTATGATGCCACCAGGCTGATGGTGGAAAAAGCTGTTATGAAAACATGCTGCATTTTTCATCTGCATTTGGGTTTTCTGCTGCAGAAACATCTCAGCATGTTGGAGTATTTCCTTCACTGTGGCTATAAGACCCAAAACCATGGAAAAAAAGAGCCAAGAACCAAAAGGAATTCTGTTTGTCTTGTGTCACACCAAGTTATCAAATGAAGTCCAAATATAAATAACAGGAAACATGTAACACAGACATACCAAGCCCTAATATTATCATTAATCTCTTCTTAAACTGTTGGTTTGTATAAAAGGTGACCAGCTGCAGTTTAGACTCTGATGAAACTCATGAGTTAATGCTCCTGGCACTCTCGGTTTTAAAATAATAGAAACTCAGCCTCACGACTCAAAAACAAA
>NC_067123.1:41204026-41226526 GCF_021347895.1 Acanthochromis polyacanthus | reverse complement strand
TTGGACAGTAAGGAAGGAGAGACTGATCTGTACAGGTTGGCAAGGCAGAGAGACAGAGATGGGAAGGACGTGCAGCAGGTTAGGGTGATAAAGGATAAGGATGGAAGTGTGTTGACAGGTGCCAATAGTGTGATGGGAAGATGGAAAGAGTACTTTGAAGAGTTGATGAACGAGGAAAAAGAGAACGAAGAGTAGAAGAGGTGACTGTTGTGGACCAGGAAGTAGCAAAGATTAGTAAGGATGAAGTGAGGAGGGCATTGAAGAGGATGAAGAGTGGAAAGGCACTTGGTCCTGATGATATACCTGTGGAGGTATGGAAGTGTCTCTGAGAGGTAGCAGTAGAGTTTCTGACTGGGTTGTTCAACAGGATCTTAGAGAGTGAGAAGATGCCCGAGGAATGGAGGAGAAGTGTGCTGGTGTCCATCTTTAAGAACAAGGGAGATGTGCAGAGTTGTGGCAACTCCAGAGGAATAAAGCTGATGAGCCACACGATGAAGCTATGGGAAAGAGTAGTTGAAGCTAGACTAAGGGCAGAGGTGAACATCTGTGAGCAGCAGTATGGTTTCATGCCAAGAAAGAGTACAACAGATGCAATATTTGCTTTGAGGATGTTGATAGAGAAGTACAGAGAAGGTCAGAAGGAGCTGCATTGTGTCTTTGTAGATCTGGAGAAAGCTTCTGACAGGGTGCCCAGAGAGGAACTGTGGTTTTGTATGAGGAAGTCTGGAGTGGCAGAGAAGTATGTTAGAGTGGTGCAGGACATGTATGAGGACTGTAAGACAGTGGTGAGGTGTGCTGTAGGTGTGACAGAGGAGTTCAAGGTGGAGGTGGGAGTACATCAGGGATCAGCTCTGAGCCCCTTCTTGTTTGCTATGGTGATGGACAGGATGACAGACGAGGTTAGACAGGAGTCTCCATGGACTATGATGTTTGCAGATGACATTGTGATCTGTAGTGAGAGCAGGGAACAGGTGGAGGAGAAGCTAGAGGCGTGGAGGTTTGTCCTGGAAAGGAGAGGAATGAAGGTTAGCCGCAGCAAGACGGAGTATCTGTGTGTGAATGAGAGGGACCCAAGTGGAAGAGTGAGGTTACAGGGAGAAGAGATCAAGAAGGTGGAGGACTTTAAGTACTTAGGGTCAACAGTCCAGAGCAATGGAGAGTGTGGAAAAGAGGTGAAGAAGCGTGTACAGGCAGGCTGGAACGGCTGGAGAAAAGTGTCAGGTGTGATGTGTGATAGAAGAGTTTCAGCTAAAATGAAAGGAAAGGTTTACAAAACTGTGGTGAGACCAGCCATGTTGTTTGGTCTGGAGACAGTGTCCCTGAGGAAAAGACAGGAGGCAGAGCTGGAGGTAGCAGAACTGAAGATGCTGAGGTTCTCTTTGGGAGTGACCAGGATGGATAGGATCAGGAATGAGTACATCAGAGGGACAGCACATGTTAGAGGCTTTGGAGATAAAGTCAGAGAGGCCAGACTGAGATGGTTCAGACATGTCCAGAGGAGAGAGAGTGAATATATTGGTAGAAGGATGCTGAGTTTCCCACTGCCAGGCAGGAGGCCTAGAGGAAGACCAAAGAGGAGGTTTATGGATGTGGTTAAAGAGGACATGAAGGTAGTTGGTGTGAGAGAAGAGGATGCAGCAGACAGGGTTAGATGGAGGCAATTGATTCACTGTGGTGACCTCTGAAGGAAAAAGCAAAGGAAAAGAAGAAATTATCACTGTTTATAGATGAGCAGTTATCACTGTTTAAACTCTATTAATGAAACTGAACTGAACATTTAGTCCACACCTATGTCTGGTAGAGCAGCTGGTTTACCCGTCCTGGTTTACCCATCCTGGTTTACCCCTCCTAGTTTACCTGTCCTGGTTCATCCATACTTGTTTACCCGTCCTGGTTTACTCATCCTGGTTTACTCATCCTCCTTTACCCGTCCTGGTTTACTGCTCCCGGTTTACCCCTCCTGGTTTACCTGTCCTAGTTTACCCCTCCTGGTTTACCCGTGCTGGTTTACCCGTCCTGGTGTCGGCACCTCATCTCCTGGCTCTTGGACCAGATTCAGACCTGAACCTGTTGCTGATGGCAGCTCTGTGGACGTCCATGCCAGCTCTGGTGCTCAGTTGTTGGTGTTTTGTTTTATGGCTGAATGAGGAACATTCTAAAGGCCTTATTAAAAGACATTATGTACACACAAACTATGAACCACGTCCAGACATCCAGAGCTCTTTGTTCCAGAGGGACACCTGATCAGGCAGCAGATGGTCAGAAAGCTTCCAGCTCCACTAAATAAACAGAGTTTCTATGAGCTGCTGAATGGAGAGAAGGATGGAGGGAAAGCAGACACCGTCCTGGGATGGACTGGAGAGGAGCAGATTTACAATGCTGGGGTTTCCACATCATTTAAATCCTTTTCTCTGTCTGACAAAAGCCTCAATCACACATTACTCAGGAGATGAAATAGGAGCTCAGTGCTGTATGCCCCAGTAAGCAGTTAGGTTTCATAATTCTGTTTATCTGCATTAAACTGCAGCCTGATTTACAGCTGGTTGTTTTTATCATGTTTGGTTTAAAATGTGAATTTAGGATAAAATGAAAATGTGAAGTTCCTGCTTTAAACACGTTTAGAGAATTCATCCATCCATCCATCCATCCATCCATCCATCCATTCTCTACACCGCTTTATCCTCACTAGGGTCATGGGGGGTGCTGGAGCCTATCAGCTGACTCGGGTGAAGGCAGGGGACACCCTGGACAGGTCACCAGTCTGTCACAGGGCTACATATACAGACACACAATCACACCTACGGACAATTTAGAGTAACCAATTAACCTCAGCATGTTTTTGGACTGTGGGAGGAAGCCGGAGTACCCGGAGAAAACCCACGCATGCACAGGGAGAACATGCAAACTCCATGCAGAAAGATCCCAGGCCCATTTAGAGAATTCTCACATCATAATTAGCTGCTGTTTCTAATAGAATTCTCACAGATGAGTTGTTTGCTTGAATGCTGTCCTCTCACAGGTTTATAATCGTCTGTGAGTGCAGAGATCTTGAGTGGATCCTTTCATATGTTTTTGTGGAAATGTGAGACAAAACTGTAGAAACTTTAAATTAAATCAACATCTGCTGATTTATTTGTTTGTGAATCCATGTGAGAATCCCCCAAGGCCCAAAGTGACCATTAAATACAGAAAAACACCAAAGTTTAAACAAGTGTTCTTTGGTTGAGGACACAAGAGGCTAAAAAGTAAAAGTTCCCTCTAAAATGCTGTAGTTTTATGCAGTGTTTTCTTTGCTTTTTAGAGATTTTTTCCATGTTTTTTTCTCATGAACTGGAGTGTAAAATGTGTTATAACTCCATAAACACTGACTTTGTCTTTAAGGGATGAAACTGTTAAACTAAAGATTAATACTGTTAACATATTATTAAAGTTTCACATAGACAAAGAAGTATTGCTTCAGTACTTTTACATGAATCTAAAGATAAATGATAAATGGCAGGCGTCGTATAAATGTTTCTGTTTTCACATGAAACTGAAATACTGAACAAATGTGTTTCCATTAGTGTATAATCTACTGTAGGTCATTTCATGCAAACATCCGTCGCTCTTTAAATTGAATAAAAGGTAGCTAACTTTTTTCCTTTGAACTTTTTTCATTCTAAACTCTAAAAGGAACCCTGAGACTCACAGATCTGATCTCTAAAACCATCAGACTGATGAGACTTTAATGTGGACGCTTACAGCGGATCAGTCTGATGACCGGACGCCTTCATCGTCCTCTGACCACCTCATAATCCCACAACCTGTTTTTACTGCACGTTGTACATTCAGTTTTCAGACTGCGACTTCAGCAGACAAAGACAATAACGAGGAGGTAACAACTGTTATAGTCAGAAAATGTCATGAGAGACAAATGCTACAACATGAATGACATTTTATCCAGTTCAAACACAGAGTTGTCTGTTGATGGAACCAGAAGACAAAAGCTGAGAGACGTAGAAGATGAGGGGTTCATGCACACACCCTGATGCATGACGAGAACGTCCACGGCCCCACCTGTACGTCTTTGTCCTCTCAGGGACAACTCATCACACCGTGGACTCATAAATAACCAGCAGGACTCTGTCAGCTTCAGTGTCTGAGGACAGCATTCAAGCAAACAGCTCATCTGTGAGTATTCTATCAGAAACATCATTTCTTTGGCAGTGCATTTTAATTATTCTGTGAGAATTCTCTAAATGTGTTTAAAGCAGGAAGTTCACATCTTCATGTTATCCAAAATTCATCATTCCAGTTTTCAACTAGCCATGGATAACTAAGGAAGAAGTAATACTCTGTAATGTTAAAGTGTTTATTTACTACATTTTTTTTATTGTATCTGAGTTTTAATAGGTTTATTTTAGGACATTTTATTAAGTTTTTGATGTAAAACACTGAGACGTTTCTGTCTGATGGCAAATCTGTCACATGAATGTAGAAGTCAACCACTTCTGAGAGATTTCTATCAATATCCAGAAACTCATTCATTGATAAAACTGGCTGTTTAAAAGAAGTGTAAAGAAAAAAAAGTTCCATCCTGATAATATTGTAAATTGCAGCTTGTTTTCAGGGCAGATATTAGCGGTTTGGAAACTACATGTTCTCACATCAGTTTACCTGGTGAACAGTTTATCAGTCTCTAGTCTGTGGTGAAGCTGCTGAACAGAATTAACCACAACAATAAACTGTCTCTGAACAAACACACAAGATGTTTTAGAATGAAGAGAAAACAATGAGAACTAAACCTCCAGGGAGTCAGCTGTTAGCTGGGACCATCAGCAGGTGTGTTTGAATGACTTCCATTAAACTGTTTGGGTGTGTAGCTGGACAGACAGATCCCAGACAGCTTCACTGTCCTGTCTGAAATGTAAAAAACTGTTTTACTGACCTCATGATGACCGTCTTTACTTCCAGATAGAAGAGAAACTTCATCACCATGCCGACCAACATTTGTTTGATCTTTCTCCTGTTTGTTGGTGAGAGCAGATTTTAAAAGTTACAGTTTAAAGTTTAATTCTGGTGCTGAATCAAAACTGATCAAACCTTCTCTACTCAAAACAGCCTCATGCAACGTTAAGACAACCACTGCCGCAATCAAAACTGCCGCAACCAAAACTGCTGCAATCACCGCTGCAACCAAAACTGCTGCAACCACAACTGCTGCAACCACCGCTGCAACCACAACTGCTGCAACCACAACTGCTGCAACCACCGCTGCAACCACTGCTGCAACCACAACTGCTGCAACCACTGCTGCAACTACAACCACTGCTGCAACCACTGCTGCAACTACAACCACCGCTGCAACCACTGCTGCAACTACAACCACTGCTGCAACCACCGCTGCAACCACAACCACCGCTGCAACCACTGCTGCAACTACAACCACTGCTGCAACCACCGCTGCAACCACAACCACCGCTGCAACCACTGCTGCAACTACAACCACCGCTGCAACCACTGCTGCAACTACAACCACTGCTGCAACCACCGCTGCAACTACAACCACTGCTGCAACCACTGCTGCAACTACAACCACCGCTGCAACCACTGCTGCAACTACAACCACCGCTGCAACCAAAGCTGCTGCAACCACCGCTGCAACCACTGCTGCAACCACTGCTGCAACCACAGCCGGAACAACTGCCTCTTCCGCAATCATCCATAAGATGACTCTGGTTTCTGTCGTTCTGGCTACGATGACACATTTACTTCTCTGTTGCTGAAGTTGTTCACATCCTGTCAATGAAATGAGAAGATTGAAGGATATTTATGAAGATTTGAAATTGTGCAAATAAGCTAATTTATTTTACTGTATCATTGATATTTTTTATTCTTGTTGCCATGGTTGCAGGTGAATCAATGATCCCAGCTGATCCTCCTGGAGATGTGATGTCATCCATCCATCTGTGAAGGGAGAACCGAATCTGTCTGATTTTACCCGCATGTGTGGTTGTAAATCCATAATTTCTCAGGGACTTTATGCAATAAAGTTTTTACAAAGCTGAAGTTTGCTGTTTATTCAGTTGCCACCAACTGCATTCTTGTTCCACGTTAAATAATCCGGAGGACAAATAAAGTAAAACGAAACAAAACTGAGAGACTGAGAGGAAAATAAAACATGTCTTTGCTAAAATAAAGGTAATACTTTGACCTCACCCATTGTCTTCTTGTTCTTCAGCCATTCAGTGGAGCACAGCCATCAACAGCCCTTTACCATCTGTCTCTGTCCTGGGTCAGTCTTTCTTTATCTGTCCTGGTTTCTGCTTCCATGTCCCTCCATCATGATGTTCTTGGTCTTCCTCTGGATCTTTTTCCTTGTGGGTTTCATTTTACAGCTGTTCTTGCGATACTTGTTTTTTTCTTAAAGTGTAGCTGATGTACCTCCACTGGGTTTTTAATTTGTTCTTCCCCAGACTTCAGGGTTGGTGTTGATGTGTTCAAACCATCTGATGTCAGTGACTTGTCAGAAGCACTTGTTGAGGAATACCTGGATTTGACTAACTGTAATATAATTTAATTATCTTCTTAGAGGGGGTTAATGTCATTATTACCTGTTGGTTTGACTTGTTGTGAACACCAGTCAGTGTAAAGAGGATTATGGGCCTAGATAGTTTTAACATTGTGCTTTTAATGTAGAAGTCTTTGAGCTACATTGTGTGTGTGTGTGTGTGTGTGTGTGTGTGTGTGTGTGTGTGTGTGTGTTCTTGTACTTGCTACATTGTGAGAACCATTTTCTGCATTTAACTATCAAAGTGAGGACATTTTTACAAAGTGAGGACATTTTGGCCGGTCCTCACTTTGAAACAGCCATGTTTGAGGGTGAAGACTTGTTTTTAGAGAACAGGTATGAACTGAGGTTTGGTTAGGGTTAGGGTAAGGATTAAGTTTAGGCAATCAGTTGTGATGGTTAAGGTTAGGGTAAGGCTCTAGGAAATGCATTACGCCTATGGATGTCCTCACTAAGATAGAAGTACAAACATGTGTGTGTGTGTGTGTGTGTGTGTGTGTGTGTGTGTGTGTGTGTGTGTGTGTGTGTGTGTGTGTGTATTCTGTTATTGTAAATCTGTTTCATCAGATCTTTTTAAATCCTCGACCATAAGACCAGATATACTTTGCTGTGTCAGAGGGCAGATTGTTGGTTAATAGAGCTGCAGTCCGGCTGCAACATCACAATAAACAACAGAACACACAAAAAGGACAATGAAAGCAACCGCACCACAAACTGCAGACAGTAAAACACAATGCGGTCATAGATAATACAGTCCTGGTAACGTTACCCTGCTACAGCAGAATCTAATATGACATTAAGAATAACTTGAAACATGACGTGTTTAACTGCAAATGTCCATAAAAAGACGAGTATTTGCGGAATAGAAACTATATGTTGTCACATCAGTTTATCTGGTAAACAGTTCATTAGTTTATAGTCTGTGTTAAAACTGCTGTGGGGATCTGAAATGAAGAAAAAAGAAACAGAACGAGATCTCCAGTGAGTCACCTGCTGTTAGAAAGGGTGGGACCATCACTAGGTGTGTCTGAATGACTGCTTTGGTTAAATTGCACCTCAGGGATGGACAGAAACCAAACAACTTTATTTTATGGTTGAAATTTAACAACTAGTATTTTTTTGGCATTTTTTTTGACTGCATTATAACCATGATCAACTTTATAATTGTTTTTTAAAATTCAACCTTTATTTCTACAGGTGGTCTCATGGAGACACCGGGTCTCATTCTAGAGACAGACCAGTCCTCAGAAAACAACAGAACAGCACTGAAGGACCTGAACTAGGCAATGGAACAGAATAAAACTCTGAGCTAAAGACAGGTTCATAAAACACAACATAGACTCTAAATGGATGCACAAAGCATGAAGAACTAAAGTTAAAGAGTAAAAACACTAAGAACACGTCCTACAACATGATGCTTACATCGTTTTTAAGAGAAGTTTGAAGTCCTGCAGAGTAATCAGGTTGGACATCTTCAGATTGCTGCAGTGAGTTCCAGGTTGAGGAAACACTCAGAAAAAGCTGTTTAGCTGAGTTCTGTGTGTAGACTGAGGGGGCGATGAAAGTCCTGGAGTCCAGAAGGTAGACTATGGCTGAACTGTTTACATGACATGAAGGAGGATAGATGAGGGCAGCAGATGAAGGACGGATCAGTAAATGAAATGACAGCAGTGGAGACGTCTGGGAGTGGACAGTGATGATCAGTTAGCCAAAGACTACAAAGAGCAGTGATGTGTGAGAGGTTTACATTCCGTTTTAAATCTAATCCATGATAAAAAGGATCCAGACGCTTTCATGGAAACAACATCTGTGTAATCAAGGACAGGCAGGAAGGCAGCATCAAGCTGTTTAAATGGCAGAAAAAGAAAACCAGGATTTCTTCCTGAAAAAGAAACACATTTTTGAATTCAGTTTTTTTAAAGAAAGAAAAAATAATATTTTGTTCTTTTACATTTTGTGACTGAATGATAACCATGACCCTCTATGTTTTCAGATAAAAGAGAAACTTCATCAGCATGTTACTAAAGCTGCATCTGCTGATCTTTGTTCTGTTGGTGAGAACAGATTTTAAAAGTTTATAAATTCTTCAATTTTAAATGTGAATCTGATCAAATTTTTTGTTCTCAAAACAGCCTCATACAGCAGACAGACAACAACAGCAAACACAGCAGCTACAGCTACAGCTGCTGCAACTACAGCAACTACATCTGCTACTGCAACAGCATCGGCAACTACAACTGCTAAAGCCACAACTACTACAACAACAGTAGACATAATTACAACAGCCGCTCCAACTACAGCTGCTACTGCAACTACAAC
Organism: Acanthochromis polyacanthus; assembly: GCF_021347895.1. NCBI lineage: Eukaryota > Metazoa > Chordata > Actinopteri > Pomacentridae > Acanthochromis > Acanthochromis polyacanthus. Next base: position 41,217,657 of record NC_067123.1, on the reverse strand, counting down.
TGCTACTGCAACTACAGCTGCTACTGCAACTACAACTGGTGCAACTACAGCTGCTACTGCAACTACAACTGGTGCAACTACAACTGCGGCAACTACAACTGGTGCAACTACAACTGCTACTGCAACTACAACTGGTGCAACTACAACTGCTACTGCAACTACAACTGGTGCAACTACAGCTGCTACTGCAACTACAACTGCGGCAACTACAACTGGTGCAACTACAACTGCTACTGCAACTACAACTGGTGCAACTACAACTGCTACTGCAACTACAGCTGCTACTGCAACTACAACTGCGGCAACTACAACTGGTGCAACTACAACTGCTACTGCAACTACAACTGGTGCAACTACAGCTGCTACTGCAACTACAACTGCGGCAACTACAACTGGTGCAACTACAACTGCTACTGCAACTACAACTGCTACTGCAACTACAACTGCTACTGCAACTACAACTGCTACATCCTACATGGTTGCAGATACATTCATAAACCCAGCTGATCCTACTGGAGATGTGATGTCATCCATCCATCCACTGATCTGTGAAGGAAGAACTGAACCTGTCTGATATTACCTGGATGGAAACTTCTCTTTTTTTTGTAAATGCATTATTTCTAAGTCACATTATGCAATAAAGTTTTTATAAAGTATACATTTGCTGTTTATTCAGTTGCCACAGATTACGTTTCTGTCCCATATTAAATAATCCGGAGGACAAATAAAGAAAATCCTCAAAGAAACAATCATTAAGTGCAGTTTATCAGGAGTCAGAAGCTTCTCCAACCTGCTCCCTGAAAACGTCTTAAAAATCAAAGTTAATTTCTCAACTTAGCCTAGTTTTATTTATATTTTGCCAAATTAAAATGTACATTAACTTCACATAATAAGGGGAAGAGTTTACAAAAATGAAACCCAGAAACCCAAAGTTTCCTTTGGAGAATCATTGAACAAGCACTTGGCAACATAAATACCTGACAATTGAAATTTAACGTCCAGAACCAGACCTTACCAGTGGTTTAACCACATCACATGGACTTCAGTGGATAGTTCGCTCAGTTTGAGATGCATCGACTTATCTGCTAGTTGTTATGACTTTATCCCTTTTTTCACATTTCGTATCCATGTTTTGATTTAAAGTTCATGCTACACACCCATCAGACACAACATCATGACCACTGACAGCTGAAGAACATCCATCATCTTCTTATAATCCAAAGTTCTGCTGGGAAACCTTGAGTCCTGACATTCATGTGGGTCTGACATGTTCCACCACCTAAACACTGTAGGTCACAAATTTCCCTCTTAGTCCTTGTTAGTTTGCTGTAGTGGGTGTTTATTGGTGTTTTTACCAACACAGAGCATGAGTCTGTGACGGTCAGCTGACCCAGAACGTCTGAGTCCTCATTTTATAGGGATGGTCAGAGGATATTTAAATTTGGGGTGAATAGTGGTTAATTTGCTTAGAGTTGCTAATCAGTAACAAAAGGTAAGACAACAAAGAACAGAAGGTGGTTGAATCAAAGGATCTGACAGACAGCTGCAAATAGAATTAGTAGGAGGTTCAGCCCAAAAAATAGGCTTCTGACTTCAAGTCATGATGCAAAGGTCCCCTTAGGTATGAAAGTACCTTAGGGTCATACAAATAAATTTATCCTAAGACACAAGTGAGATCACCTTTTGTATTGGAATTAAACACATTTTTTCCCCCAAAATGGCCGCCAATGTGTTGAAAATCCTCCAGAGCCCATATCTTTGCTTCTGTTATAGATATGACAACCTTGATGTCAAAGTGTACATTTTTGGGGTCATGGAATCCAATAAAATGGGATTCAAGTTTAGAATACCAACAGCTCAGAAGAACCGGCTGAATCGTATTAAAAACACTGGAGAAATCAAAGAACATGATTCTCGCAGTACTTGCAGGCTTCTCCAAATGGGACAGAGCTCTGTCCAGGGGGAAGATGACAGTGATTGCAATCATGTTTTTAAAAAAAGGCTGTAGAAAAGATCCAGGTGTCACCGCTGCATCCACCTCAATCACACCATGATGAATAGAAGTGTACTGTTTCTTCCTCAGCATCAGGTGATGAGTTAAAATCCTGCCATGTAGCACAAAAGCTGCAGAAATGCTGTTGCATCACAGAGGCTACTTCACCCATCAAAATCATACATGTTCCCACTGTTCACAGAGTTGCCTACCAGCCCCATTATAGCTTAGCATGCAATGAAAGTCCTCAGACAAACAATCAGCTACAGTAGTCCAGGTCAGACACCCATGCTCCAGAGATTTGTCCTGATGCTCTGTGGTGTATCTGAGGACAACATCACAACTGTGGATGCTGAACAACTCTCACTCTTCTTTGACAAAGGAAAAGATTTTCACCACATTCCACCAAGTAGTGATGCACTCCATCAGCACCTCCTTCAAGTAGCTTATCAGATAAGAAATATTTGTGTAGGGACATAATATAAATATGGCTAAGAATAATGGAGGGCCTTGGTATCACAGATCATGTTTCTCTTTAGAGTGGACATGTATGGGGCATGGCACTCTTCCAACACCATGTGACAATTTTGCCGTCTCTATGGGGATGGCAGCAGGGTTCCCCAGACTCTTCACCAACTCCTGTCTACACTATAAATGCCACTATTTCAAAGGATTTGCACAGGACTTAAATTTGCACAGATCTTGTCATGTGCAAATTTAAGACTGGCTGCAAGGCACCTTTCAAATCCTGCATGCAGAGGCTGCTTTGCATGTCTTTCTGTTGATGTCATGGCTCATGTTCCCACAGTTGTGCAGACATCTAAATAGACAATCATCTTTGTGATGTATTTACACCAAGCTATTAGTCTTCATCACTAAAAATTTGTAGATATGGCATTGCCTACTTCTAAAATGTGAACATACACTCATGGAAATAAATGTTAGACCATCCTTGTTTTCCTCAATTTCTTGTTCATTTTAATTCTTGGTACCACTAAAGGTTCATTTGTTTGGACAAATATAATGACAACAAAAATAATTCATGAGAGTTTAATTTCAGAGCTGATATCAGACATTTTCCATGGTTTTCTTGATAATAACCAAAATGACTTCAGTTCTTCCATCAATAGTTATGGCATTGTTCTGACAAAAACAGCTTTTAGGGTTCCATGTTTTCTTTTCTGTCTGTTTTAGTCCCATGATCCAGACAGGAGTTAGTACTGATCCATAACCATTGTTTGTGATGACTGCAGCATGCATCTTGGCATGCTCTCTACCAACTTCTGACATTGTTCTGCTGTGACAGCAGCCCATTCCTGTTGCATGAATTCTAACTAATCTGCTTTGTTTTTGGGCTTGTGGTTCTCCATTTAGCATTTGATGATTTTCCACAGGTTTTCAGTTGGATTTAGATCTGGTGATTGAGCAGCCAAGGCATGGTTCCAGTGTTCTGGTTCTCCATCCAGGCTTTAACTGACCTCGTCTTGTTGGAAAATCCAGTCATTGGAAGCAGGAAAGAGTTCCACCTGATGGAAGAAGATTGTTTTCAAGAGTAGTGCTGTACAGGAATGGATGAGTGACGGTCATCTGGTGGTAGAAAGATGTTTCCTGACCAGCTGGCAGTTTAGTAGAACCATGTTGGGTTTGTTTTTTTCGTGGTGTAATGAACGACTGTTTTGGAGATCTTCAGTTTCTTCGCTACTTGTCTTTCACTCATGCCAATATCCAGAAGGACCAAGATGGCTGCCTTTGTGGCTTCACATAATTCTTCAGTTTTAGGTGTTACGTGAGAGCTGATGACTTCTGAGCTGTGCTACGGCTTGAATGTCAGCAGGAAACCACTCTAGGCCTTTCAGTAGGGAGGTTAAGCCAAAAAAAAAAATAGGCTTTTTACTTCAAGTCATGATGCAAAGGTCCCCTTAGGTATGAAAGTACCTTAGGGTCATACAAATAAATTTATCCTAAGACACAAGTGAGATCACCTTTTGTATTGGAATTAAACACATTTTTTCCCCCAAAATGGCCGCCAATGTGTTGAAAATCCTCTAGAGCCCATATCTTTGCTTCTGTTATAGATATGACAACCTTGATGTCAAAGTGTACATTTTTGGGGTCATGGAATCCAATAAAATGGGATTCAAGTTTAGAATACCAACAGCTCAGAAGAACCGGCTGAATCGTATTAAAAACACTGGAGAAATCAAAGAACATGATTCTCGCAGTACTTGCAGGCTTCTCCAAATGGGACAGAGCTCTGTCCAGGGGGAAGATGACAGTGATTGCAATCATGTTTTTAAAAAAAGGCTGTAGAAAAGATCCAGGTGTCACCGCTGCATCCACCTCAATCACACCATGATGAATAGAAGTGTACTGTTTCTTCCTCAGCATCAGGTGATGAGTTAAAATCCTGCCATGTAGCACAAAAGCTGCAGAAATGCTGTTGCATCACAGAGGCTACTTCACCCATCAAAATCATACATGTTCCCACTGTTCACAGAGTTGCCTACCAGCCCCATTATAGCTTAGCATGCAATGAAAGTCCTCAGACAAACAATCAGCTACAGTAGTCCAGGTCAGACACCCATGCTCCAGAGATTTGTCCTGATGCTCTGTGGTGTATCTGAGGACAACATCACAACTGTGGATGCTGAACAACTCTCACTCTTCTTTGACAAAGGAAAAGATTTTCACCACATTCCACCAAGTAGTGATGCACTCTATCAGCACCTCCTTCAAGTAGCTTATCAGATAAGAAATATTTGTGTAGGGACATGATATAAATATGGCTAAGAATAATGGAGGGCCTTGGTATCACAGATCATGTTTCTCTTTAGAGTGGACATGTATGGGGCAAGGCACTCTTCCAACACCATGTGACAATTTTGCCGTCTCTATGGGGATGGCAGCAGGGTTCCCCAGACTCTTCACCAACTCCTGTCTACACTATAAATGCCACTATTTCAAAGGATTTGCACAGGACTTAAATTTGCACAGATCTTGTCATGTGCAAATTTAAGACTGGCTGCAAGGCACCTTTCAAATCCTGCATGCAGAGGCTGCTTTGCATGTCTTTCTGTTGATGTCATGGCTCATGTTCCCACAGTTGTGCAGACATCTAAATAGACAATCATCTTTGTGATGTATTTACACCAAGCTATTAGTCTTCATCACTAAAAATTTGTAGATATGGCATTGCCTACTTCTAAAATGTGAACATACACTCATGGAAATAAATGTTAGACCATCCTTGTTTTCCTCAATTTCTTGTTCATTTTAATTCTTGGTACCACTAAAGGTTCATTTGTTTGGACAAATATAATGACAACAAAAATAATTCATGAGAGTTTAATTTCAGAGCTGATATCAGACATTTTCCATGGTTTTCTTGATAATAACCAAAATGACTTCAGTTCTTCCATCAATAGTTATGGCATTGTTCTGACAAAAACAGCTTTTAGGGTTCCATGTTTTCTTTTCTGTCTGTTTTAGTCCCATGATCCAGACAGGAGTTAGTACTGATCCATAACCATTGTTTGTGATGACTGCAGCATGCATTTTGGCATGCTCTCTACCAACTTCTGACATTGTTCTGCTGTCACAGCCGCTCATTCCTGTTGCATGAATTCTAACTAATCTGCTTTGTTTTTGGGCTTGTGGTTCTCCATTTAGCATTTGATGATTTTCCACAGGTTTTCAGTTGGATTTAGATCTGGTGATTGAGCAGCCAAGGCATGGTTCCAGTGTTCTGGTTCTCCATCCAGGCTTTAACTGACCTCGTCTTGTTGGAAAATCCAGTCATTGGAAGCAGGAAAGATTTCCACCTGATGGAAGAAGATTGTTTTCAAGAGCAGTGCTGTACAGGAATGGATGAGTGACGGTCATCTGGTGGTAGAAAGATGTTTCCTGACCAGCTGGCAGTTTAGTAGAACCATGTTGGGTTTGTTTTTTTCGTGGTGTAATGAACGACTGTTTTGGAGATCTTCAGTTTCTTCGCTACTTGTCTTTCACTCATGCCAATATCCAGAAGGACCAAGATGGCTGCCTTTGTGGCTTCACATAATTCTTCAGTTTTAGGTGTTACGTGAGAGCTGATGACTTCTGAGCTGTGCTACGGCTTGAATGTCAGCAGGAAACCACTCTAGGCCTTTGCATGTGCAGTGTTGCTGATGACATGAAATGTCCTCTTAGATACCCTAGGAATACAATGAATCTTAAGCATGTCAGATAGGACACAAAATACTCTGATATACCAGGGAATACAATGAAGCCGGAGGATGTCAAATATGACATAGTAAGACAAGTATTATGGAATCAGTTGCATTTTTGGTCATGCTCATTGCGTTCTTCAGGTAATGAACCTTTAGTTGTACCGGGTATTAAAATGAACAAGAAACTGAAGAAAACATGGGAGGTCTTATGATTTTTTTCTTCGATTGTAGTTATAAACTTGTTGTCTCACTACTCAGTTTCTTAGCCTCCATAATATACATATCCAACATTTTAAGTTGTATTTATTAAATTATTGAGTTTTGATTTGACTGTGTTTTTGGTATGTTTTTTTTAAATAAACTGCATATTTTACCTTCAGTTGTCATGGTAAAGAGAAAACATTGTTTTTTTTTAGTCTTGAAACCTATTTTATTGAATTCCTTGACCCCAAAAATGTACACTTTGACACAAAGTTTGCCATTATAGCTATAACAGAAGCATAAATATGGGCCTCTCAAGGATGGTCGGCGGCCATTTTAAAAATGACCGCCAAAGCGTGATCTCACTTGTGTCTTAGGATAAATTTACTTGTATGACCCTAAGATACTTCCATACCAAAGCGGACCTTTGCATCATGATTTGAAGTCAAAAGTCATTTAACCTCCTTGCTAAAAGAAGATGTAGTAAATTTAGAAGCAGTACATTAGCAGCGTCAAAAGTTAGCATTAGCATTAATTCGATTCGATTAAACTTTATTGTGCAAGTTCACAACATGTCATCTCATAGCATTTAAGAACCGAGAACCAAAGTTTCCTTTGGACTCCATATGAGCAAAAAGTCAGCAATGGTTGGAAGGAACCAAAAAAAACTACTTTAACGGGGAGGGAAATAAAGCTCCGACAGAACCAGGCTCATGGAGGGCAGCCGTGCGCCTCACCAGGTTAGGGTGAGGGTGGGAATGACAGGATAGAAGATGGAGGACAGACATTACAACATTTGGAGAGCTGAAACTGCAGATCAGAGACATGTAGGTCCAGGTCCAGAGACACCTGCAGAGAGAACAAACACAGAGTTAGTGAATGTAATGGTGATATACAACCATAGAGGAGCCCAGTGCATCATGGGAGTCCCCCAGCAGTCTCATCCTTCAGCAGCATAACTAAAGGACAGCTGATCCTGAGCAGCTCTAACGATCAGCTTCATCAAAGAGGGAAGTATTAATCTTGAGCTTAGAGAGGGTGTGGCTGGTTCCACCACAGAGGAGCTGATAACTGAAGGTTCTTCTTCTGGAACCTCTGGAACCAGCAGTAAACCTGCAGTCTGATTGGGAAGGGTTCTGTTAGGACTATCTGGAACAATCAGGTCTTTAAGATACAATGGAGCTGCTCATAAGAGTTTTATTTGTGAAAAGCAGGATTTTAAACTGCATCCTGGATTTGACAGGAAGCCGCTGAAAAGAAGCTCACAGGAGAACTCTGATCTTTTTGTAGTGGTTCCTCTAAGAACTCTGGCTGCAGCGTTTAGGATTGGCTGGAGGTTCTGAAGAGAATTATTGGGACATCCTGATACCAGGGTATTACAATCATCCATCCTAGAAGATATAAATACATGGACGAGTTTTCAGCATCACTGAGACCAGATGTTCCTGATTTTGATGGTATTTTGTCAGTGAAAGAAGGCCGTCCCAGAGACTTGGTTTATGATGTGTGTTGAAGGACATCTCCAAGGTTCATCACAGCAGAGCAGCAGGCCAGGGCAATGCCATCCAGAGGAACGATCAGGATAGAGTGTTACTGAGGTGCTTAGTGCCAAACACAGTAACCTCTGCTTTGATGAGTAAGGCAACAAAACCACTGAATGTGTTGATTAAGGTGAAGGAGTTTAAGCCCAGCATCCCTGTCCCGAAATACTTCCCCCGACTTTAACCATCTGAATCCCCAAACCTGAAGACAGGTTTAAAAGATATGTTCTACTGTATAACAATAATATATATTTTACAAAAAGCCCAGATAAAACTGACTATCAGCCAACAGTTTTTTGACAGAGAAGAACATAAAATTTATTCACTAAAATAAATGCATCCGTTTCCAGAACGATCCAAACAGGAAGTTGTTGGAAGATGCACTGGAACAGAGTTACTGTGAGTTTGTAGAAGCTGTAAAAATGTCCACATTTTTTTCCAGTATCTGTACCCCTTGGACACTGGGAAAATGTTAAATATGTAGATTCCTCAACATTTTGTTTTCAATTTTAAAAAAAGTGCTCTTCATTATTCTTTATTTCTGAAAAAAAGCCTCCAGTGAGTAACAGTGTACCAGAAGCAGAACATGCCCCGAAGCTACTTGGAATTCATCAAGGAAGTATCTTAGAACCATTACAGTCTGATTAGGAGGGAACAGACATGATCTCAGTCACTGTCAGAAATGTAAAATGACAAGAGAGAAGTATGTCACGGAAAATGAATGACATCTGAACCAGTTCATGTTTGTTGATGGTATCAGATTGACAAAAGCTAAAAAATGTACTAAACTAGAGGGTAATGCACACACCCTAATCCATGACGAGGACATCCACTGCCCCACCTGTGAGCCTTTGTTTCCTCACTGACGACACCTCATCCAGTGGACATATAAATGACGAGCTCAGATCATCAGCTTTCAGTGTCAGTCACCGCTTTGGACGACTTTCAAGAAATAAAGAAATAATAATGTAAGTACCTCTATTCAAGATCATAATACCGTCAGTTCATTTAGTGTAATATAATGTAATATTTATTTCAAAGGGGATAATGTGATTATTACTCTTTTCTTTTTGTGAACATTGTGTCTGTGTGTGAAAACCAGGTTTCAGACATTTATTTGTCTAAATATTTTTTAGTTTGTGTTTTTAAAGGAAAACTCTTTGAACTACATTTTATGTAGTGTAGACATAGTTAATGTGTTAAATGACTATTGTAGCTGTAAACGGCTGATTTTTAATGGAATATCTCCATAGGGGTACAGAGGAACATTTCCAGCAACCATCACTCCTGTGTTCTAATGCTACATTGTGTTAGCTAATGGTGCTGAAAGGCTCATTGATGGTTAGAAAACCCTTGTAGTTATGTTAGCACATGGATAAAAGTGGGAGTTTACATGGAAAACATGAAATCATCAGGATAACCATAAGACCAGATATACTTTGCTGTGTCAGAGGGCAGATTGTTGGTTAATAGAGCTGCAGTCCGGCTGCAACATCACAATAAACAACAGAACACACAATAAAGACAATGAAAGCAACCGCACAACAAACTGTAAAACACAATACAGTCATAGATAATACAGTCCTGGTAATGTTACCCTGCTAGAGGTGGGGCATTTACAAATACATTAAGCTGTCTCCACTAAATAAAAAAAATAAACAAACGTTATAATGGTGAGAAAAAAGAATCAGAACGAGATCTCCAGTGAGTCACCTGCTGTTAGAAAGGGTGGGACCATCACTAGGTGTGTCTGAATGACTGCTTTGGTTAAATTGCACCTCAGGGATGGACAGAAACCAAACAACTTTATTTTATGGTTGAAATGTCAAAAAACAAAGCTTTTTGTTTGTTCATTTGTTTTACTTTTTGTGACTGAATGATGACCATGACCCACTATGTTTTCAGATAAAAGAGGAGAGAAACTTCATCACCATGATGGCAAAGCTGCTGATCTTTGTTCTGTTTGTTGGTGAGAACAGATTTTAAACAGTTTAAAAACTCTGACTTCAGTTTGAAATGTGGAACAGAAATCTGATTAAACTTTTTGTTTTCAAAACAGCCTCATGTAACGGACAGACAACCACAACTGCTTCAACTACAGCTCCAACTGCTGCAACAACCACTGCTGGGGCAACAACTGCTGCAATCACTGCTGCACCAACCGCTGCTGGGGCAACAACTGCTGCTGGGGCAACAACTGCTGCTGGGGCAACAACTGCTGCTGGGGCAACAACCGCTGCTGGGGCAACCACTACTGCTGGGGCAACAACTGCTGCAACAACCGCTGCTGGGGCAACCACTACTGCTGGGGCAACAACCGCTGCTGGGGCAACAACTGCTGCAACCACCGCTGCTGGGGCAACAACTGCTGCAACCACCGCTGCTGGGGCAACAACTGCTGCTGGGGCAACAACTGCTGCTGGGGCAACAACCGCTGCTGGGGCAACAACTGCTGCAACCACCGCTGCTGGGGCAACAACTGCTGCTGGGGCAACAACCGCTGCTGGGGCAACAACTGCTGCAACAACCACTGCTGGGGCAACAACTGCTGGAACCACCGCTGCTGGGGCAACAACCGCTGCTGGGGCAGCAACCACTGCTGCTGGGGTAACAACTGCTGCAACCACCGCTGCTGGGGCAACAACTGCTGCTGGGGCAACAACTGCTGCAACCACCGCTGCTGGGGCAACAACTGCTGCTGGGGCAACAACCGCTGCTGGGGCAACAACTGCTGCAACAACCACTGCTGGGGCAACAACTGCTGGAACCACCGCTGCTGGGGCAACAACCGCTGCTGGGGCAGCAACCACTGCTGCTGGGGTAACAACTGCTGCAACCACCGCTGCTGGGGCAACAACTGCTGCTGGGGCAACAACTGCTGCAACCACCGCTGCTGGGGCAACAACCGCTGCTGGGGCAACAACCGCTGTTGGGGCAACAACCACTGCTGGGGCAACAACTGCTGCAACCACTGCTGCTGGGGCAACCACTGCTGCACCAACCGCTGCTGGGGCAACAACTGCTGCAACAACTGCTGTTGGGGCAACAACTGCTGCTGGGGCAACAACTGCTGCAACCACCGCTGCTGGGGCAACAACTGCTGCAACCACCGCTGCTGGGGCAACAACTGCTGCTGGGGCAACAACCGCTGCTGGGGCAACAACTGCTGCAACAACCACTGCTGGGGCAACAACTGCTGCTGGGGCAACAACTGCTGCAACCACCGCTGCTGGGGCAACAACCGCTGCTGGGGCAACAACCGCTGTTGGGGGAACAACCGCTGCTGGGGCAACAACCACTGCTGGGGCAACAACTGCTGCAACCACTGCTGCTGGGGCAACCACTGCTGCACCAACCGCTGCTGGGGCAACAACTGCTGCTGGGGGAACAACTGCTGCAACAACTGCTGCTGGGGCAACAACTGCTGCTGGGGCAACAACTGCTGCTGGGGCAACAACCGCTGCTGGGGCAACAACTGCTGCAACCACCGCTGCTGGGGCAACCACTACTGCTGGGGCAACAACTGCTGCTGGGGCAACAACTGCTGCTGGGGCAACAACTGTTGCAACCACCGCTGCTGGGGCAACCACTGCTGCACCAACCGCTGCTGGGGCAACAACTGCTGCTGGGGGAACAACTGCTGCAACAACTGCTGCTGGGGCAACAACTGCTGCTGGGGCAACAACTGCTGCTGGGGCAACAACCGCTGCTGGGGCAACAAATGCTGCAACCACCGCTGCTGGGGCAACCACTACTGCTGGGGCAACAACTGCTGCTGGGGCAACCACTACTGCTGGCGCAACAACCGCTGCTGGGGCAACAACTGCTGCAACCACCGCTGCTGGGGCAACAACTGCTGCTGGGGCAACAACTGCTGCAACCACCGCTGCTGGGGCAACCACTACTGCTGGCGCAACAACCGCTGCTGGGGCAACAACTGCTGCAACCACCGCTGCTGGGGCAACAACTGCTGCTGGGGGAACCACTGCTGCTGGGGTAACAACCGCTGCTGGGGCAACAACCACTGCTGGGGCAACAACTGCTGCAACCACTGCTGCTGGGGCAACCACTGCTGCACCAACCGCTGCTGGGGCAACAACTGCTGCTGGGGGAACCACTGCTGCTGGGGTAACAACTGCTGCAACAACTGCTGCTGGGGGAACCACTGCTGCTGGGGTAACAACTGCTACAACAACTGCTGCTGGGGCAACAACTGCTGCTGGGGCAACAACTGCTGCAACCACTGCTGCTGGGGCAACCACTGCTGCTGGGGGAACCACTGCTGCTGGGACAACAACTGCTGCTGGGGCAACAACTGCTGCAACCCCTGCTGCTGGGGCAACAACTGCTGCTGGGACAACAACTGCTGCTGGGGCAACAACTGCTGCAACCACCGCTGCTGGGGCAACAACTGCTGCTGGGACAGCAACCGCTGCTGGGGCAACAACTGCTGCAACCACCGCTGCTGGGGCAACCACAGCTGCTGGGGGAACCACTGCTGCTGGGGCAACAACTGCTGCAACAACTGCTGCTGGGGCAACAACTGCTGCACCAACCGCTGCTGGGGCAACAACTGCTGCTGGGGCAACAACCACTGCTGCAACCACCGCTGCTGGGTCAACCACTGATGCTGGGGGAACCACTGCTGCTGGGGCAACAACTGCTGCAACCCCTGCTGCTGGGGCAACCACTACTGCTGGAGCAACAACTGCTGCTGGGGCAACAACTGCTGCAACCACCGCTGCTGAGGCAACAACTGCTGCTGGGGCAACAACTGCTGCTGGGGCAACAACTGCTGCTGGGGCAACAACTGCTGCAACCGCCGCTGCTGAGGCAACAACTGCTGCTGGGGCAACAACTGCTGCAACCACCGCTGCTGAGGCAACAACTGCTGCTGGGGCAACAACTGCTGTTGGGGGAACAACCGCTGCTGGGGCAACAACCGCTGCTGGGGCAACAACTGCTGCAACCACTGCTACTGGGGCAACAACTGCTGCTGGGGCAACAACTGCTGCAACCACCACTGCTGGTGCAACAACTGCTGCTGGGGCAACAACTGCTGTTGGGGGAACAACCGCTGCTGGGGCAACAACCGCTGCTGGGGCAACAACTGCTGCAACCACTGCTACTGGGGCAACAACTGCTGCTGGGGCAACAACCACTGCTGGGGCAACAACCGCTGCTGGGGGAACCACTGCTGCTGGGGCAACAACTGCTGCAACCCCTGCTGCTGGGACAACAACTGCTGCTGGGGCAACAACCGCTGCTGGGGCAACAACTGCTGCAACCACCGCTGGTGGGGCAACAACTACTGCTGGAGCAACAACTGCTGCTGGGGCAACAACTGCTGCTGGGGCAACAACTGCTGCAACCACCGCTGCTGGGGCAACAACTGCTGCTGGGGCAACAACTGCTGCAACCACCGCTGCTGGGGCAACCACTACTGCTGGGGCAACCACCACTGCTGGTGCAACAACTGCTGCTGGGGCAACAACTGCTGTTGGGGGAACAACCGCTGCTGGGGCAACAACCGCTGCTGGGGCAACAACTGCTGCAACCACTGCTACTGGGGCAACAACTGCTGCTGGGGCAACAACCACTGCTGGGGCAACAACCGCTGCTGGGGCAACAACCACTGCTGGGGCAACAACTGCTGCAACCACTGCTGCTGGGGCAACAACCGCTGCT